>NC_141037.1:35265227-35426136 GCF_052040795.2 Danio rerio
AATTAGTGTGCCCAATGCTCCATCTCAATTGGATTTTAGTCCGTCTACTGACCTGACGCAAGACGTGCGGAAACAAGGATACAGCCTAATCTACTTGAATTAATAATTACAGAGTGAGCAAAATATGGTCAAACATTACAATTTATTAGTCAGGTAAATGTATTATGCCAATTCAATCAGTCAATTCATAAACAATCAATACAAAACATCAAATTATCAAAGATAAATCCAAGATGAAAAGATGCATACCTGACTTCAAAAATATACATAACTAGGAGCAGGCTCCATGTTATGGGCTGATCTGGTTAAGCAGAATCGCCCTGGGTCTTTCTCAGACCTTACCTTAAATAATCCAAGAGTTCCCTCAAGGAAGGGGGTGTGAATAACAAAAGGCATTCACACTTAGTGGAAAGTCACACCCTTCACAGTGGTTCAAAAGATGCCTGAAGTTATATATTTATTGTGTTGATTATGTCTATTTCTGAGAGAATGAGACCATTGTACCAATCGCACTGAGACATTTCAAATGATATCAAACGTGATAGTTAAAGTCAGTTTGGTTAATCTAGAACATTCAAACATTGAAATGACCATATGCGTGAGTTGGGGGGATGAAGCTGAGTTTCAGCATACTCAGATGCAAATGCAGCAGGAACTGGTTTTTCCCGCATTCCCCCCTGGTGGGTTGTGGAGTCCCTGTTTTCAGCTCATGTTTTGAATTGTCAAAGACATAAAAAATATTTGTAATATTTCAATTCTTACAGTTACCAATAACTTTAAGTAACTAGTAGCTTTTAAAGAGTCCCAATTATGTTTTTTTTTTTTTTAAATGAGCTTCCATGCCATGTGTAACACAGCTCTAAGTGAATGAAAACACCCAGCTAAGGTTTAAATCTGAAAGTGCACCGTGTTCAAAACTATTGATTCTTAAACTAAATAGTCGACTCAAAGTCAGATTGTGTTGGGTTTGGATCTTTTGCCTGAATGCATTGACGTCGATTCGCTACATCACCAAATATGAAGTGTCGGATCTGGTAAACCGTGAATGCACCTTTTTCTCCAGACACTAGCAGAGTGTGGGGGATCATGGGACTGTTGCATGAAGAGGATGATTGATGATTAGATTTGGCTGTGGGGAATAAAGGGTTACCTCATAAGGCCCAAGCTGTTTTTTACATGCATTTTTTAATTCTCTTTGCTATTTAGGCTTATTGGAACCAAGTGTGCCGCAAGCCTGCGTTTGAGTGAAGGTCTCGGCCGTTAAATCGCCCCCTGGGGGCTGGCTGCAGTACAAGTCATAAAGCCCGCCTTCTCTGTGTTAATGAAGGAGACTTGAGCCCAAATAAAAAAATTAATTACACTTGCAATAAAATGTCCCGAAAGATGGTTCTGGTGGATTAAGGCACTGGTTATTGTGCTGAAATAGGTGCAGATCCTCATTTTTGTAAACAGTTTGTTTTTAGCAGTAATTTAATGCTGGGCGTGTGTTCGTGATTGACAGCTGTGATTGACAGTTTCTCAAAGCAGCGCGTCTGAGCTTCGGCAGAAGACTGAAGTGTTATTACTCGATTTCTGTGTTATTTTACCATGACAAAATGAGTTCAGCAGTAAACTACAGTTTCTGACATACATGATCTGGTGGAACATTGTTTATTCGCTAAGGTCAGAGCTTTTTTCGGGCTTTATTAGTTTGCTAATACACGCCTAGCCACCCAGATAGCAAAATACACTGGGGCTAGTTCTTGCCTGCCGGAGACTTACCCCTCAGACTGACTACCTCTGCTGGACCTACTCCGGATGCCTGGACTCACTGTCCGATTCCAGCCAGAGTCAATTGAGCCAGATGCGGTGGCCGAGCGAGCAGGCGCTGCCGCATGCGAGCCGGAATCAGCCCGTGACGCCGCGAGTAGGTTATGTGTGCTGCTGCCCGGAGCTGGCGCGATTGAATCTTCATTATATAAAACCCTCACATTTGTTAACGTTATTACAACCATTTTTGTTGATATGACAACAAACGCATGCTACTATGTGAACGCAAAGTGTATCACTGAGTTTAACCTTTGAATAAAAATGCAAACAGCATACATAGTAATTATTTAAATAAAGGACAAAATAAATAACAATAAACCTGTATCGATTGCACAAGTATTAAATAATAATACAATTGAATACATTTTGTAGTGCACAAGAATTAAGAAATACGAAAATGACAATAAAACTGCACAATAAAATAAACCCATTTAAGTACGGGGAAAATACAGGAGATCGTTAGCAGTAATTCTCTTTGTGTCTAAATAATAATCTCCACGTTGATCTCCTGTAAGGTTATTTGAACTTGCTTTACATGACGTCTCTGCATTTTAAATTTTGGCATGTTATTAAGTAATCTACTGAATTTGCTGTTATAAATCATTATAAGGTTCTTGAAATCGAATCTTATATAGCCTAATAGAGCTGTAAATGTTATTATTTATTTACATCATTTTCTGTTGGCGTTTTATTTGAACACTCCAGCTAACATTAAAATGAATGTAAATTCCTCGTTGCCAGATATAATGAAGGCATCGAATAAACCAAATGAAAACGGAGGCAAAAAAATTAAATAAATAACAATTCAAGCAAAAATGAATAAACAATATACTAGTGATGTTGCAGCAGATAGACATTGTATTAATAGTGCAAGGTTTTTTGCACAAATTGACAAATTGCAGGGTTGGGATGTGTAAATATCCTGTTGATATTTAGTAATCTTGCTGTATTTATCTTCTAAACGCATGATTGTTCCCGCATGGTAAATCGTTATGGTGTGTAGGCTATATTTTGGGTTCTGTTGATGTCTAATTAAAAATAAAAACCTTTCTAAAAATGTACGTGTTGTTTATATGTTATTGTTCATATTTTACAAGTGTTATTTCTACCCCTATGAAGATAACAAATACCAACAACAAATATAACAATAACAGAATATATTATTTGCTCATATTCAGGCTAGAGTGTATAAAAGATCGTTTATTTCTGCAGTCCACCATGTATTGCTTTTATTAAAGTTTAACAGCTTACTTCACACCGTTTTTAAACCGTATATTATTGTGTTTTTTTAATGTAAGTGCTTCTATTTACATCAGTGAGCGTTTGTTATAGTGCAGACACCAGCAGTAGAGTGAGAAGTTCGGGGGGCGTGGTTGATTTTACATAAAGCGTTTGGTTGGAAGCTCGACTCCGCTCATTTTCGTGACTCCTCCTCTGGCTCCATCAGACAAACCTTCTGCGCATGTCAAGGCTCCAATTTCAGCAGTCTTTTGCGACAGTTTGTGCCCGTCAAGCAGGCGTTTTGCCCTCAAGGCGTTCAATGGGAAAAGGGGCTGTCGCGTTGTCCATATTTTTTACAGTCATTGATTGGAACCTAATTAGAATAAAACCTAAGTATCATCTTTTGATACAATGTACTTTTAGAGAAGAATGATGTCCATATAGGTGGACTCGTGGCCCGAATTTACAAAAAACACAATAAAGTCACCTTTGTGTGATAGAATGAAAAACTCTTTATTTCTGCCTTGAACACAGCAGGTTTTCCCGACATATTTACACACATATTTCAGTGAAAACAACTTTTTTTTCCCCATTTTGGACAGTTAAAATAGGGTTTGGGACATTTCATGTGCTGCAAAACAGTGGCAGGAAGACATTGTGTGTCTGTAACAAAATATAAAATATGAGACATAAGATATAAGAGCTTGAATGGGCTGTCCACGTAAGTGGCCACTAAGCCCTTGGAGGTTATGGCAGTTCATTCATTCATTTTCCTTTGGCTTAATGAAGGAATGAACTACTGCAACCCAGTATTGGAAAACACCCATACATATTCATTCACACAATTTAGGCTATTCAATTCACCTATACCGCATGTCTGTGGATTGTGGGGGAAACCAAAACACCGCAAACTCTACACAGAAATGTCAACTGGTCCAGCCTGGATGCAAACCAGTAACCTTCTTGCTGTGAGTCAACAGTGCTAACCCCTAAGCCACCATGTCACCCTAAGGCAGGTAATTCTAGACAAAATTGAAATTATACATAAAAAAAGAATACAGAAAGGACAAGATCTTGGATACAAGCGGCTGAAATAAATTTCCTTCATAGGGTGGCAGGGCGCATCCTTAGACAGGGTGAGGAGCTCTGTCATCCGGGAGGAGCTCGGAGTAGCCGCTGCTCCTCCACACCGAGAGAGGTCAGCTAAGGTGGCTTGGTAATCTGTTTCGAATGCCTCCAGGACACATACCTAGGGAGGTGTTCCAGGCATGTCCCACCGGGAGGAGGCCTCGGGGAAGACCCAGGACACGCTGGAGAGACTATGGGATCTATTTTGACGGTCCATGCACAGAGCGCAAAATGCAGGGCGCAAACGCTTTCAGGGCGTGTCAGGACGTGTTTTTGCTAATTTAAGAACGGGAAATCTACCTTGCGCCAAGGCGCATGGTCTAAAGTCGAATTTATTTTCTTAATGAGTTATAGGTGTGTTTTGAGAATAAACCAATCAGAGTCTCATCTCCCATTCCCTTTAAGACCCAGCTGTGTCGCGTCAAGAGCGTATTCGCTATTTACAGGATGTAAAGTAGTCTAAGTGGAAAAATTGAGCATTTCACAAGCAAACAGTTAACAGTTGACAGTTTTTTAACAGAAAACTGTTAAACAGAGCATCTACTGCGTGAGAATGAGAGATAAATGATCTACTTTCACTTTCCCTCTTGGATAGGGAAAACTTTACGCACAAACATCAATTAGCCTATAAATAATTAATTTCGTTGTTAAGCGCAAAGATTTGTTTCAAAATTATTTCTAAATTCAGTTCTAATTCCTAGTAAACGAATAAATGAACAATAATAACCAAGTGTGGTCAAAATACTGAGTTATTTCCAAATACACCTGCCATGCCCCATATGGTCTAAAACCTGACAGGTGGGCAAATCTAAGCTTGTTTTTAATAAAACAAATATAAATATGAATATATTAAATAATACTGCTAATAATAATAACATTATACAAAAGCAAATTGTTATGAATGAACTGAAAAAGCCTCCCGAGATGAAGAAGGCATAAAAGCAGTAATTTTTCATATTTATGTAGACTAGAAAATAATGTTTTGTAATATTTTAATCCTTTATATTTATATCCTATATTTATTCTTATTATATCCTATATATATCCTTAATATTTACATTTTTTCATATGTAAAGATATTTGCCTATTGCTCTCTTGTGCGTATTAAGCAGTGCGTAAGCGAGGCGCAACTCTGCGCCGGAGTTTAGACCGGGTTAGTTTTGGTCTAATAAAAAAATCAATTTTAGTTTCTCAAAATAGCAACGCGCCAGCGGTCTGCCTCAGAACGCCTTCCTTTTTAGACCAGAATGCCTATGGGCGCACAAATAATCGCTAATGCATTTGCTATTTAAACAGCGTAGCGCAACGCGTCAAAACGACTCTTGCACCAAGCTGAAACTACCAAAAGACTATTGCGCCTTGTCTTGCGCCACACTGCGCCGGGTGTATGATAGGGCCCTATGTCTCTCGGCTTGCCTGGGAACACCTCGGAATTCCCCCGGAGAAGCTGGAAGAAGTGTTTGGGTAGAGGAAAGTCTGGGGTTCTCTCCAAAGACTGCTGCCCCGGGAACCGGCCCTGGATAAGTGGATGAAAATGATGATGATGATGAAAATTTCTGGACCAGAGCTGAGATTGTCAGATGACAGTCAGAATAAGAGCTGATAGATTGCTACTGTGAGGAACACGACACATATATTTACCCCAAAATTGTATTTTGTGTCATGTTTCTATTTATCTTGATTTTTTTATCATCTTGTGTGCTTTTTCTGATCAAGCATTTTTAGATGAACTATCTATCCCTTTAAGTTTACAGTTAATGCATTTAAGCAAAATCTGCTGAAATATGCCAGAGTTGAGGCTGCCATCCTTACTGTTCTACTGGAATAATACCCTCTAAGCACAAAACATTTGGATCATATCCCAGTCCTGCATAATGAACCAGGCCGTGTGCATGTCAAATCATCCAGAATTAGCAAAGTGTGCTGGTGCTGCCTTAGTCTTTTATTTCTGTACTCTTCTCAAAAGCTATAGTGTGGCTTTTTTGGCGAAAAAAATCAAGACCGATATGATGAAATAGTTGTTGACTTGGTGGAAGCTGATTTTTATGTGAGCTTGCAATCGATTGTAAGAAATGAACTAAATAATGGAAGAAATCAGGGTTCCACTTTAAGCCAAATGTCAAATTCCCTGACCAAAAAGCTGAATTTTTATGAAATATAATGATGTAAAAACAAGGTGCTATTGTGTTGTGCAGTCCCTGTTGAATTTTGTGATGCTGTGATTTCCACATTTAATGGAAAATCAAGCAAATAGCACAAATGTTAGAGCTTGCAATAATTTTCATTGCCACAGATTGCAGATTTTGGTCAGCAAGGACAATGTTAAATTTTCTTCCAAAACATCTGCATTGTTTTATATCAAATACATGCACAGAAAGTGCTCATCCGGTGTGTCATATAGGTTGTCATAGTCACGGCTCGTCACTGCTTTTCTTGAACCATTTTCAACATAATACATCTCAATTTCAACATAAACATCATCAGTCCTCATTTTGCTGGACTTGTCAGCTGCTTTTGACACTGTCAACCACCAGATCCTGCTATCTACGCTCGAGTCACTGGGCGTTGCGGGCACTGTTATACAATGGTTCAGATCTTACCTCTCTGACAGGTCATTCAGGGTGTCTTGGAGGGGAGAGCTGTCCAACCTACAGCATCTAAATACTGGGGTACCTCAAGGCTCTGTTCTTGGGCCACTTCTCTTTTCCATCTACAGGTCATCTCTAGGACCAGTCATCCAGAGACATGGATTCTCCTACCACTGCTATGCTGATGATACCCAGCTATACCTCTCTTTTCATCCTGATGATCCCTCGGTTCCAGCTCGCATCTCAGCCTGCATGTTGGATATTTCACACTGGATGAATGATCATCATCTTCAGCTGAACCTCGCAAAAACGGAAATGCTTGTAGTTTCTGCCAACCCGACTCTACACCATAACTTTTCAATCCAGATGGATGGGGCAACCATTACTGCATCCAAAATGGTGAAAAGCCTTGGAGTAACGATTGATGACCAACTAAACTTCTCTGACCACATTTCTAGAACTGCTCGATCGTGCAGATTCGCACTCTATAACATCAGAAAGATCCGACCCTTCTTATCTGAACACGCAGCTCAACTCCTTGTTCAAGCTCATGTTCTCTCCAAACTGGATTACTGCAACTCTCTACTAGCTGGGCTTCCAGCTAACTCTATCAAGCCTCTTCAACTGCTCCAGAACACAGCAGCACGAGTGGTCTTCAATGAACCTAAACGAGCACATGTCACTCCGCTGCTAGTCCGTTTGCACTGGCTGCCAGTTGCTGCTCGCATCAAATTCAAAGCTCTGATGTTTGCCTACAAAGTGACTTCTGGCCTTGCTCCTTCTTATCTGCTCTCACTTCTGCAGATCTATGTGCCCTCCAGAAACTTGCATTCTGTGAATGAACGTCGCCTCGTGGTTCTATCCCAAAGAGGGAAGAAATCACTTTCGCGATTGCTCACGCTCAATCTGCCCAGTTAGTGGAATGAACTCCCTAACTGCATCAGAACAGCAGAGTCACTCGCTATTTTCAAGAAACGACTAAAAACTCAACTATTTAGTCTCTACTTCACTTCCTAATCTGCAATTGCCTCTCTGGATATCACACTAACTGTACAAAAAAAAAAAATATTAATACTTTCCTTCTTAGACTTTACAGACCTGAAACTTGCCTATAGCACTTATCCATTGTTGCTCTTATAGTTGTGTAAATTGCTTCCTTGTACTCATTTGTAAGTCGATTTGGATAAAAGCGTCTGCTAAATGACTAAATGTAAATGTAAATATTTGCGTGCAATGCATTTGTATGAGTCAAATGTATAAGCTTGAATTTAATTATGAATTCATTTTTATGATATTGTTACATTTTGTGATGATTTTTCTCAGTTTCTATGGATCCCCAGCACTCCCTTGAGGGTTCCTGAAGCCCAATTTGCTAACCTCTTCTTTAGTTCACATTTAATAATAATAAAAAGGCAATCAGATGCTTGGATAATTTTCTGATTTGTCCAAAACTTTGGCACATTGAATAAGAGCTACGAACCAATGGAGTTCACAGGGGTGTGATGGCGCAATATTAAAGCATATATTCCAGAACACACGGAAACAATTAAAAGTGTATAATATTCTGTTCAAGTATTTGCAAGTTACAGACCTGATTAGAAAAAATAAGAATAGTTTTTTTATTTCTTCCTTGGCACTCAAGCTTAACACTCATTCCCTTTGGGTAGTGTAAATGCACCAGTGTGAGTTCGTACAAAAGAAGTAACAGAACAATCTTTTTAGACTATAGATTATAGTGACCAAAATTATCAATATTAATATTAACAAATTAAAAATAAAACTTTGACCCACACAAAAGATCCACCAAGTTTTATATCTGAAAATGAACAAAAAACAATGGAATTCAATTGACCCTTCGCTAAGCCACACCCAAAAACCTCCACCCACCAATTGTGGCTTAGCAACCGTAGCTACGCGCAGGGGCTCTGTCAAGCTTTCGAGCGAGGGGAACAACCAAAAGTGTTGTGCATATGGATTGTGCAAGTCTGATACCCAGTATCCTTAAAGTTTGGACAGGGTGGTGGAATTTTTTTTCCATTTTCGAAACCTAAAACCCAAGGAGAGAAATGCCAGTGTGGATCAAGCTCTGTGAGAAGCGCTAAAGAAGCGGAGTTAAGTTGGTTTTGTTTTGATATTGCTTAAACATTCAGTGATAGACCGACGGCAATAACTCACCCACCTCTTACCCTAAACAGATCTAAACTGTGTTTCCTACAAAAATACAAAGCAGGTTATGTTTCCCAGCTGTTTTTTTTTCTTTTTTCTTTCGCTCTATTATGAGCACTGCTCCATTTAAGCCTTCACCATAGTAGTCATACTAATAGCAGTCATATTTGCCTCTGTTTCGAGCTATGAATATTTGAAATGACATACTGTACCAACAGAATAAAACAGAGATGTGATCACAATCTGAGCACTTGCGATCAATATATTTTACCCGCAGCTGTTTTTCAGTCATTTATAACTCTTGCGCCCATGTCAGAGCTACAATTCACTGATGTTTTTGTTGGTCTTTTGGAGATTTAGTCACTGGTGGTGATGTTAAAGCGGGTTAGTGTCTGCTTTTATATTTGGTGTCTGATTAATATTTGCTGGTAGGGAAATCTATTTGTTCACTTCTGCTATTTATACTTTGATTTACATTTCAGTTTATTTTTTTCTTCCACTAACTGAAAATTAGAATAGAAACTGGATAAAGAGCACACAAACATACTGACAGATATAGTTACTGTACAATAACAGTAACTAAGGAGGGCAGGGCTTAGCGAAGGGTCAATTTTGTAACCACAAACATAAAAATGGTTCCCTGCATTTAAGATTTGTTCACTTATGTTTGTATTGTTTCATGTACATTGTTTTTATAGCTGATTTTGGTTTTGATTTTCAAGATACTGTTTGTTAAACCAGCACTTGGGGAAAAAAACTACCTTACAGAGATGTATGTTTATATTTGTTTGTTTTTTTCATAAAATTGCATTGATTTTTCTGACTGATGCTGTATTTTGATTTGCAATTTAATTTTGTAAAGTCAAGCTTCGTCTTAGTATTCTCAATAGTGTTCAGCCAGCACACACTTAAAATGGTAGGAATACAACATACTTTAATTGTATATGAAGAGTTTAGATGCAAAAACCACTAAAAGCCATTTGATGTTTACTTCTAAAATTAGTATTTTTCTCCAACTCTTGTGTGTTGGCTCAATAATTTTACATTTATTGTGACGGATAAGTTCTTTTCATTGCCTTTCAAGTGAAATAACTAAACATAAACATAGGTGGTTGAGAAAAATTCTCATTTTAGGGGAACATTTCAGACGGCATTTAGAGGTTTTTGCATCTGAACTCTTCATATATAAATATATACTTTATTAGGTACACCTTATCAGAACATTTCTTTCTTGGCATAGCTTCAACAAGGTACTGGAAATATTGTAATATAATAATAAGAGATTTTGGAACATATTGACCTGATAGCATCATATAGTTGCTGCAGATTAGTCAGCTGCACGTCCATGATGCCAATCTCCCGTTCCACCACATCCCAAAGATGCTCTATTGGATTGGGTTTTTGTGACCGTGGAGGCCTTTTGAGTACAGTGAACTTATTGTCATGTTTAAGAAACCAGTCTGAGATGATTTGCACTTTATGACATGGTGGAAGTGGTCATAAGAAGATGAGTACACTGTGGTCATGAAGGGATGGACATGGTCAGCAACAATACTCAGGTAGTCTGTGGTGTTGACACGATGCTCAGTTGGTACTAATGGGTGCCAAGAAAATATCCCCCACATTACACCACCCCCACTAGGCTAAACCGTTGAGACAAGGCAGGATGGATCCATGCTTTCATGTTGTTGAAACCAAATTCTGACTCTACCATCCAAATTTCATGGCAGAAATCGAGACTCATCAGACCAGGCAACGTTTTTCCAATCTTCTATTGCCCAATTCTGGTGAGGCTATGCGAGTTGTAGCCTCAGGGTTCTGTTCTTAGCTGACAGGATTGGCACACGGTGTGGTCTTTTGCTGCTGTAGCCCATCCGCCTCAAGGTTTGATGTGTTTTGCGTTCAGAGATGCTCTTCTGCATATACCTCGGTTGTAACGAGTGATTATTTGAGTTACTGTTGCCTTTCTATCAGCTGGAACCAGTCTGGCAATTCTCCACTGACCTCTGGCATCAACAAGGCATTTGCACCCACATAACTTCCGCTCACTGGATATTTTCTCTTATTCTGTCAATTCTCTGTAAACCCTAGAGATGGTTTTGCATGAAAATCCCAGTAGATCAGCAGTTTCTGAAATACTCTGACCAGCCCTGTCTGGCACCAACAACAATGCCACGTTCAAAGTCTCTCACTTTTCTTCCTCATTCTGATGCTGGGTTTGAACTCCAGCAGATCGTGTTGACCATGTCAACATGCATTGAGGTGCTGCCATGTGATTGGCTGATTAGAAATTTGCGTTAACAAGCAGTTGGACAGGTGTACCTAATAAAGTGGCCGTCGAGTGTATATTTAGTAACTGTCTATATAAACATGCATTCACAGTGCAGGTCTTTGTGATTAGCAAATCACAATAAAACAGGATTCACAGTGAAAACTGTGAAAATCATTCTTGGTCTTTATTGATTATAATAATTTGAAAATCATGGAGCAACATAGTGACCTAGTGGTCAGCATAGTCACATCACAGCAAGAAGATCAGTGGTTCGAGTCCCAGCTTGGCCAACTGGCATGTCTGAGTGGAGTTTGCATGTTCTTCCTGTGTTGGCATGGGTTTCCTCTGGGTTATCCAGTTTACCCCACAGTCCATAGACATGTGGTACAGGGGAACTGGGTAAAAAGAAATTTGGCCATGGTGTATCAGTGCGTGTATGAAAGTGAGTGTGTATGGATGCTTCCCAGTTAATAAAACATATGCTGGAATAGTTGGCGATTCATTCTGCTGTGACCACCCCTGAAAATCAGGGACTAAGCCGAAGGAAAATGAATGAATCATCAGAAAATACACCCACGCAGACACATGCAAACTCCAAACAGAATAGCCTCCTCCCTGAGCTGGTATTCGAACCAGCAACCTTCTAGCTTCTGCTATACCCAATATGCCCCCTCCGTAATGTATTAATCTATCAGGAAAATGAAAAGACTCATAATTGAAAAAAAGCTTTTAGTTCTTCATTAAAAAATTTCATTTGTCTAAGTTGTTTAATGGTCATCCTAGACAAGAGCATTAATAGGACACATTACGGCTCTTTAGACATCAGCTCTAGGTAATATAGCATGCACTATACGCTGATGGAGGATGGGAGTGAAGCTGATATAGGAGCAAATAAAGCGAAAGTGAATGTAAGGAAGCGCTCTCTCATCTCTCTTACACACATAAACGCTGCACAGGACTGACGCTGTGAGCTGAGAGTCTTTATTGACCGCACTGGTATTTATGACGGCTTAGGGTGGCTGTTTGCTGAAGAGATAGAGGGAGTCCAGCAGATGACAGAGGGCCGCTGGGTTTTCGGGGAGCACCGCTAATGCTATTTATTGCTGTGTATCAGAGAAAGGCTGTCGGCACGGCTGAAGGGAACGTGGCAAAGGGCTGCAGCCGGATATTACGATAAAAAGCCAAAACAAACCAAGGAAAGCCAACATAATGCAGCTTGCAGACATATCACACACGAAGGGGCTATGATGCAGAAACATGTACACAATGACTTTTGTGGTGAATTGAACCGAATCATCAATGATCGAGTTTTGGAACTGCACACGAGAACACAAGGATGCAAGATTGCTGAAGAATGCATGTTAAGAAACAGCCAAGGTGTTCAAGACTACGAGAGACTATTGAGCAGATGTGAGTTGGAGGTGATTGGAGATAAACTATGCAGAGCTACGGCCCTCCGGGAATAGAGTTTGAGACCATTGGTTTAAAGTGATAGATTGGGTTTGTGTTATACATTATGGTACAAAAACCTTGTAATAAACTGCCAGTACATTTTCTAATATTTTACAGACTAATTTCTCTATTTCCAAGATGTCAATAAAAGTCACTTTGTTTAAATGTAAATTTGATTATTCTGCATCAAAAGTCAACAGAGCAGAGATCAAGTTCTCATCATGCAATTTACAACCATAAACAGAAATCCCTTGTGAATCACAAAATACGGAAACTGTTAATGGCCACATACAGTTGAAGTCAGAATTATTAGCCCCCCTTAGAATTTTTTTTCTCTTTTTAATGTTTCCCAAATGATGTTGAACAGAGCAAGGAAAATTTCACAGTATGTCTGATCATATTTTTTCTTCTGGAGAAAGTCTTAAATGTTTTATTTTGGCTAGAATAAAAAACATTTTAGGGACAAAATTATTAGCCCCTTTAAGCTATATATATTTTTCGAAAGTCTACAGAAAACCAAAAAGCCTTTAAATGTCACTTTAAGCTGTATAGAGGTGTCTTGAAAAAGATAGTCTAGTAAAATATTGTTTCCTGTCATCATTGCAAAGATAAAATAAATCCGTTATTAGAAATGAGTTATTAAAACTATTATGTTTAGAAATGTGTTGATTAAATCTTCTCTCCGTTAAACATAAATTGGGGAAAAAAATAAACAGGGGGGCTAATAATTCTGACTTCAACTGTAAATTTCTATGTTTATGCTCAATTATTTCACATTGAAAGAAATGAACATAACATACTCTTTGACATAACAGTGAACTTTCTGAACCTACAGTATACACATGAGCTTGTGACAAATGCTTATTTTAGAAGAAAACGACACTTGGACGTTTTTGGATCTAAACTCTTTATATTAACAAAACTTTGCTACACTCTCAGAAATAAAGGTACGTTAGCTGTCACTAGGGTGGTAGGTACCTTTTCAAAAGGTACAAGTTTGTACCTAAAAGGTTCATATTAATACCTCAAGGGAACATATTAGTACATAAAAAGTACATTTTTTTTTCTCTTAAAAAATGCAGGTACTAATATAAACTTTTCAAATACAAAAATGGACCCTTCAAGTACAAATGTGTACCTTTTGAATAAGGTACCACCCCAGTGACAGCTCGCGTACCTTTATCTCTGAAAGTGTACTTTGACATGAGCTGCATTGTATAACATGTTGTAGAAATAAAAATGGCTTGACTTGACAAATATGTATCACTTTTACATCACCAGTGCATATTCTATTCAAACATCAAGGGTGAATGAACATGTCTGCTTATGCTGAATACAGCAATTTTCCACAAGTTTTGCTTAAGGAAAGCATCCCCAAGCAAACCTCGCTCCGAATGGTTTACTTAGACACTTTTGGCCAAGTGATGCTCAGTTTAGTGGAAACATCTTTCTGGATTTTTGCATGAACCACAGAGATTGTCTCTATAATCATGTTGCTCCCTTGGGCACTTCTCTCTTGATACAAAACAAAGCCACAATAGATTTTTTCTTCCCTCACATATACTGTAGAGATTGAGTCTTAAGCCATAAATCTTCCCAATTTTGTCATCCAGGTCTCAACTAGCCAGCTGAAGCACAGATTGCCTTTCTTTTTTCACTAAAGCCTGAGGGCCCTTTGTTTTTTTGTCACAGAAAATGTAAGCATGAGTTTATAGATTGTATCTGACCATTGTGTTGTAAAACATACGGCATGTACAAATCCATGACCTACTTCTATTACAATTGTACTAGGATGTACAACAAATGAGCAGTGCACCACGTTGAATTCTATTTCCCACAATGCAATATAATTTGAAAAAACCATAATCAATAATGATTAAATGTTTATTTTTGACAGTTCTTTGCTTATTAAAAAAAAGTGATTTAAAGTGCTTTTATTATCCTCATTTGTATTGTAAGATTTTAAAATATTGTAAATGCAATCTAATTATATAATGCACATGTATGTATAACATCCAACACCCACCAACCTGTCAAATGCGGGTAGCTTTCAGCTGTGGCAGGTTAGACATTTACTCCCACTAGCCATTCTAGAGGGTTAAATATACATTTTAAATGGTAGTTTTCTTATCATTCATTCATTCATTCATTTTCTTTTAGGCTTAATCCCTTTATTAGTCCCTCTATTCGCCACAGCGGAATTAACCTGCTTATCCAGCACATGTTTTACGCAGCAGATGCCCTTCCAGCTGCAACCACACAATCCTTCACACACATACACTATGGACAATTTAGCTTTCTCAATTCACCTGTACTGCATGGCTTTGGACTGTGGGGGAATCCGGAGCACCCGGAGGGCACCCGCAGGGAGCACTAGTGAGCACTAGTGAATAATATGTCAAATCAACGGCGCTTAAATGTTAGCGGGAAATGGATGTTTTAAAATTTCAGTACCAGGAAAACACTAATAAAGACAACTCGGGAGTGTGCTACAGAGGACTGCATTGTTTTATCTCTAACTGAAATGATATTAAAGTGATTACATCTTACATCTTTTCTGGAAATTGACATTGCGGCAACAGCTGGAGGTTTGTGCAGTAAGCCACAGCATGATACAATGTTTACAGTGCTGATCCTATACTTACGGGTTTCTTCCTACCGCAGCCTCGCTTTTGTTTTTTAAAATGGTGGCTACATAAAATAAGCGCATCGGATTTACTTTTTTTAAGGTAAGTGGTTCCAAACAATTTATATGGGCTGAATTTAAACAAACAAGTTAAATTTAGTGATGCTCAACTTAATTTGTTTGCTTAAATTCAGCTCATATAAATAGTTTGCAACCCTTTACCTTAGAAAAAAATCTGTAAATCCAATTAATCATATTTTTTGTGTACTATTTAAAACACTACAGGTGCAATACTGTAGTATACACTGTGTAACATACCTTATATCTTTGCTCTTGGACATTCACACACAGAAGCTGGATCAACCTCAAAAAAAAAAGAAGAAATTCAAGAAATTGTAATGGTTATTTGGCATACTCTGTTTAAATACACATAAACTGTTCTGGCATGACTAACAAACAGCTGCCAAGTTCACTGCCATGTGAATTGACTGGCTTAAGGAGGTTTTTAGCTTAACTCAGGCTGGATTTTGATGTGTTGTGTTGCTCTTCAGCAGTCTGCTGCTCTGGTCTGTATCATAGATCCCTCCAGGCCACATTCTCCCCTCAATATGATCAGTCTTTCACGCTCAGCTGCTTTGGTCTGAGGATTGCTTAGGAGTTACAGGAGGGATCAATGGGCGGCTGTAAATCCTCCAGCCATTGTGATGGTTATTGATTTAGTGCTCAGAGGCTGTACTATCTGCTCCATGGCACTACCACAGCCGCACTCTCTCATATGTGCCATTGATGTGCCCCGGGGTGAGATCTCACCGCTTTAGCGCTTACTCTGCCTCTTACAGACACAACAGTGCATTAGTCTGTTCTAAAAACTGCTTTGTTACTGAAGCCCACTAGAGCTGATGGACTAAAGAGTCTCTTGGATAATTACTCAGAAAATGAGTCGAATGAGACATGTGGAGAGTTTTCATCTCATTTCTTTGTAGAATTATCCTGAACTTGGAAGTATAATTAAATTGTGTCGTGATTTTAGTAGGGGCATCTTTTTAGTTGTCAGTTAATTTTGTAAAGAGCACTGAGTTTTAAAGGAACACTCGACTTTTTTGGGCTCATTTTACCTATTTTTAAATTTCAAGTCCCTATTAGTTAAACAGTTTATTAATCCATTCAGCATAGCATATCATAAAATCGCACATCAGTCTAAATATTCAAAAAAAGTTTCAATAATTTTTCTGTTTAAAGCTTGACTTTTAATTGTACTTAGACTGACAGAAAATGAAAGTGGCCACCTTGGTTGCAGTAGGCACAATGGTATTTTTTATGGCTCATTCAGACGGGGCATCAGCGTCAATGCTTCCCATCAGTGTTGCCAGATTGGAAATGTCAAATTATCCAGCCTGATCTCACGAGAAAACGTAAGTATTTTACGTTTTGGCAGTTTAGTGGCTAATTCGTTCGAATTCAGTCGTAAGAAATTGTACGATTTTAAAAAGGAGGCATGGCACCTAACCCCACCCCTAAACCCAACCGTCATTGGGGGATGAGCAAATTGTACTAAAATGTACGAATTAGATCATACGAATTCGTACGAATTAGCCACTAAATGAAAAAGTTACGAATTGCTGTGAGATTGTGTTGAATTATCGTATCAGAACCTAAAAATTATCATATTTAGAGGAAAATAATCATACTGTACACGAGTGAAACTGAGTGTATCAAGCTATTATCTAGACAGTGTCTGACACAATGTGCAAATTACCACAATACGTACAAAATAAACAAACAAACAAAAAACAAAATACTAGGTGTACCTTAGTATGAAGGTTCAAACTCCACCTCCAGGTCGCTGTTATGGGATATCGGATGTGTGTTGCCAGATGTTAAGGGATTCATTTTGCAGTACAAATTGGTTGCCGTCATGGACCGCAACATAGTGCTGGTTGGCTTAAAAGCAGTGTACCCAAATTTTTAACACACTCTGAGGTGTGCAAGGGCCCATTTAGATTAGCTGTAATGAGTTGATTTCGTGGTTTTGTTTTGAAGAGATTATCTTTGGGAAAACACATTCACATGATGCATTTAAATGGGGAAAAACAAGAACATGAAGGGCAAACTCGCCTGTCCTTTTCACCTTCCTTTTTAGCACTTTATTTTTTAAACGATCAACCTCAACCTGAAAACGCATGCGGCAGGAATGTTATCTCAATTCTCTATGTTGATTGGGTAAGAAAATGTAACATAAAATGAGATAGAAAACATGCGTAACTCTACGTTCTCCTCACAGACAAAAGATTCCAATAAAATTGATTTTTAAATGCTATAAAATTCAGAAATTATCGTATATTTTAGGACTTTTTTATTGATCGTACATGGCACAGAGATCGAAATTATCATAGAAATACAATAATTACCTTATACTGACAACAGTGCTTTTCACTTTGAATGGGTGATGCCAAGCGTTGCCGAACTGAACTGTGGAGCCAATCAGATCGCTTTATGTAGATACCCCAGCTCAGACAGTAGCCGATTCCAATTGAGTAATTTAATTGGCTGATGCTGCTATGATGATCGCGTCAGCCCCAACTTCAGACAGGCCCTCGGTCAAGTGTTGATGCTGAAGCCCTGTGTGATTGCACCGTCACACAATGCTGTTACTTTTAATAAGCTAAGCTAAAAAAAGCTTAAGCCAGACCTGGAGATCAGTTGAATGGGATCAAAATGGTAAAACTTAATAGTTTAACTCTAAGGGAGTTATAAAATGAACCTGTCCTAAGGCTCATTTTTAAGTAAAAGATGAGACATGAAGAAAAATTGCAAAAGCTTTTTCTGATAAAAGTTTGGCTTACAATGTTGCAAGGTTTAATACTTGAAGGTCTATAGAAACACCCTCTCTAATAAATATTCAAAACAATTTTTTTGAAGGTTTTTATTTGTTGAAAATAACTTTTTTTTTTGTCAAAATTAAAGTTGTTGATATATTAGGGTCTTCTCAAACGAATAGTTTACTCAAAACTAATCATTTATTCTTCTTTCACTTGTCAGAAACCTGTTAGAATTTTTTTTCTATATTAAACAAAATAATATGAAAAAAAAATGTTGGTGATGCAGTGGCGCAGGAGGTAGTGCTGTTGCCTTACAGCAAGAAAGTTGCTGGTTCGAGCCTCGGCTGGGTAAGTTGGAATTTTTGTGAGGAGTTTGTATGTTCTCCCTGCATTCGTGTGGGTTTCCTCTGGGTGCTTCGGTTTCCCCCACAGTCAAAAAACATGCTGTACAGGTGAATTGGGTAAATATTCCGTAGTGTATGACTGTTAATAAATGTGTATGGATGTTTCCCAGAAATGGGTTGCAGCTATAAGGGCATCCGCTGCGTAAAACATGTACTGGAAAGTTGGCGGCTCATTCCGCTGTGGCGACCCCGATTTAATAAAGGGATTAAGCTGAAAAGAAAATGAATGAATGAATGAATGAATGAATGAATGAATGAATCAATGAAAAATGTTGAAAGCTAGTAGGGCGTCATGATGGCGCAGTGGGTAGCATGATTCCCTCACAGTTGGTTGCAGTTGGAAGGGCATCCACTGCGTAAAACAGATGCTGGATAACTTGCCGGTTCATTCTGCTGTGGCGACCCCTGAATAATAAATGGAGTAAGCTGAAACGAAAATGAATGAATGAATGAATGAATGAATGAATGAATGAATGAATGAATGAATGGAAGCCAGTCATTGACCTCCATAAAATAAAAAAAACAAATAGCATTAAAGTTAATGGTTACTGGCTTCCAAATTTTTTTAAAATTAACTTACTTTAACTTCAAAAAGAAAAAGAAACTCAGTTTTCTGACAAAGTGAAGGATGAGTAAATTAGGAATTTTGAGTAATTTGAAAAATGTTGAAAGACAGTAATCATTGACACTATTTGTTAATTATATTATGGAAGTCAACGGTTACCACTTTCAAACATACTTTAAAATATGTTGTTTTGTGTTTATGTAACAACAACAACAAAAAAAAAAAGAAACTCATAAAGGTTTGGAATCAATTCCAATTGTGAGTGAATAAAGAATAAATTTTCATTTTTGGGTGAACTATTCCTATCAGTGAAATTATTCGTCTACGATAAACTGAACATGATTTACAGCATTATTACCTTTAATCCACAGCCTCTGCAAATACAACTTCACACTAAAACCCAAAATGTGACATTTTCCAACCCATTACTGATTTTGCAGTCCTCTTTAAAGTTTGTTGGTCAGAAATAGATTAATGGTGACAATACTGACCTTTATAAAGAGGCACCTGTGAGGAAACATCTCCCCTGGGATCAATAAAGGATAGCTTCTTTCATCACCATAAATCTGCTGCACAGACATACAGACATGTGTCGAATAGTTGTTGAACCAGACACATGAAAGTCTCCCAGTAGACCTGATAACCAGTTCTTTCGCTTTCCAGTTCTTTTAGACTACAGAACATGTTCCTTCTCAACACTTTTTGGGTCAGTGCTTTAGTAACACACCTCACGCCTTTCGGTCCTTGAGGGGTTTGAAGTCTCAAATTCAGCCACACTTGTGAGGTTATGTGGGTCATACCATGCATTAGACCAGGAGGTTTCAAACTTTAAGATAACAAGAACCCCTGAATATACTTTCTGTGTGATTTGGCAATTGTGTCATGGTTACATCCTTTTCATTATTAAAGAATACAGTATAAAAAAATAAAATAAAAAAATAATTATCTAAAATTTGAAAATTAAGGGTGTACTTTGCATTGCCAAAGTATTCAATGAATTCAGAAAAATATTTCCTTTTACTGCTATTTAATAGCTTGGGATTAGTCTTTCTTTCTTTCTTTCTTTCTTTCTTAATTCCTTTTGCTTTCTCATGTTAATTTAATTTGACAAAAATACAGCAAAGCATATATTGTTAAACATATTACATGTATTCTAAAACATATATTATTCATTTATTTTATAATAAAGCATTTTATCCTCACCAGGGCTATTTGTACTTGATAACAGACGCAGTAAAAGTTATTGTTAAAAATGTTTTTATTTACATCAATTATAAGATAATTATGATGAATTTATATTTTTAAACATATTGATAGAAGATATATATTTTTTTTCTTTCAGTGATAAAAACTATTTTCCTAGTATGCTCACAGTTATTTAATGTATACAAAAGCAATTAATTCAATTAATCAATCAATCAATCAATCTATAATTATTGGTGACAAAAACCATTATGGTCACTTTAAAGGGCACCTAGGTTACCCCTTTTTTCAGATTTAATATAAGTCTTTTGCGTCTCTAGAGTGTGTATATAAAGTTTCAGCTCAAAACACCCATATGATTTTTCATTATACCTTTTACAAGATGCTGTTTTATACACATTTCCAGCAGGGGGTGGTTTTGTCGTACTGCGCCTTTAAGGCGAGTTCTGCCCGCCTACTTCTACATGCCTTCCCACGTGCTTTAATCTCCTCCCTCGGCTGCGTCAGACAACAGACTGACCTAAAGGAAGAAGGTCTCACGTAGCGTTTGTGAGAAATACTACAGTAAGAACTAATCTTTACTAATCAGTATTGTGAAGTTGCATTGATGAGTCACACACAATATCGTTACAAAGTTCACGCGCGCACAAGCACACCACAGCTGACACACACACACACACAGGCAGGCAGGCAGACAAACAGAGCGTGCTTAGCTTAGCACTGTTTTTGCACTCAAATATGACAGGATACAGGCTAACCTCCACTGCTGCGTGGATATCTGTTATGCTAATGTACAAAATAAACCTGATTTAACTTCCACAAACCACTGAAGCGTCTTCTTTTATAATTGTTCTGACACGCGGCTGTGCTGATGAAGCAAAGCTGAAGTAAATCGCTGTAATTAATTACACACGTGCACACGTTTTAAAACACTTTAAACATGTAAAACTTACTCTTAATCACATTTGATGATGATTGCTGATCCTAGGGAACAGAACAGACCTTTAATTCCCGGTTGCTTTGCGTATGTCTGGCTGGTCTTGTTGACATATACACATGACTACCGGAACATGTTAATGCGCGCAGCTGTCAATCAATTCGGTGGGCGGGGGGACCGCACTCCTACATAAAGTTGCGGTCGGTCAGAAAACCGCTCTGGTCCACCGTTTTTATGTTGTTAAATTGATAAAAAAGGACTGGGTGTGTTTATATCACCCCAATATGATGGTCTATACTCTATAGATACACATATGTTTGTCCAAATAGCTTGAAAAGTAGATTTTTCACCATAGGTGCCCTTTAATGAATTTAACACATACTTGGTAAAATGTATTTATTTCTTACATTTAAATAGATAAATACATACAGTACATGCATGCAATTACTGACCTCAAACCTTTGAATGGTAGTTTATTAAAATTACTTAAACTTTTTTATTGACTTCCCAGAAGTCAAATATTAGTTCCATAGAAAGTAAATATTACATTTCACCAACTTAAAAAGTAATTATTTCTTCTTTCTCCCAACTTTTTAAGCACCTCCTGCACCCTCTTTTAGCTCTGGGGATCCCCAAACCAAAGTTGACAACATCGGAACATGCTGATATATTCAGAAGAGATTTTGAGTGAAATACTGAGCCAGCAGCTCCCAATAAATCAAGTTCCCAGCCTCTGTATTTGATGAACTCATAAACATTTCCCCATCCTCAGGTCCTTTCTTATCAGTATTATGTCCCTGAGCTGCAGAGGCACCCGTATTCCATGTTTTATGAGAAGTTCAAAACCCCCCGCCTGCGGTAAACTCTTCATTTTTTGCTTGTCACTATATCTGGCATTGACGGTTAGATGGCTTTTGTGCTCTTACACCTTTGAAAGTAGATGAAAGCGATGCGTCAACCCTGTGTACCAAACACACCTCGCTTCATTAATTAGTCCGATGCATCTCTCCGCTCGCTCAGATCTCCAAGAAAACTTAAGAGTCATGCCCCTTCGACCCTCTTCCTCTCTGCCTGCAACAGAACGCAAACAGAAAAGACACAATTTAGCCAATTAAAAAGATACATTGCAAGGTGATTCTGGCAAAGCTCTGCAGTTCTGCACTGTGGGCTACTTACCAAGGCCCCATCGTACATCAGGGTCCTCAAGGGTAAAGCGGTCTTGCTCTAAGTCTGTGAAGAATGGCTCAAGTCTCTTCCTCTCTCTTTCCAGCCGAATACTTTTCGGAGGCATCACGGCAATGCCCTTTCTAATGGTCTACTGTCTAAATGAGCAGCGTTGGAGTGTGCAGTGGTGCCGCTCTGACCCCGTCGCCATCCATTAGGCGCTGTGCCTTTGAAAGCACTGTCTGTCTGTGCCACGCTCTCATTTGTGGCACTACGGTGCCATGCTCATCCCCAGATGGAAGCTGCCGTTTTGTCATAAGTAAAGAGTGCTGGGACTGGCTTGGATGTGGACTGGAAGAATGACTTTGGACCTCCAGGGACGAGCCTAATCAGGCTTCTGACTGAGAGCAGCAGCAGATAGCACTGTGTTTTTGGGGCTGTAACAGCAGCACATTTAGAGGCTCTCTCACACAAACAGCCAACTGTGATTTCTGGGTTGCCATGTTGAGCAGTTCCTTTGATAACAGATATAAATTATAAAGCAGTTATTGGAGAAACTCTAACACACTGCTGTTGATCATGGTAAATTTCTTTTACATGAGTCAAGGGATTATTTTATATCCAAATGATAAATAAATGCTAAATCCCAACAGCCGCATATTATTAGAATATTCGTATGTGTTTGAGGGTTGAGTTTACACACATGCTGGAACACTGCATGTATTGACTCTTCTAGAATAAATGTTGTTATTGAATGATGATTAAATAATGACAGAATGTGCATATTTGCTTTAATATTTTAAAGTGTAGCTTTAGATAAAGTGATGGAATCATCTGGATGAGTTTCACAGAATGTCAAAAATTCCACTAAAGGAGGTTGAGCCTTCTCATTTATGGCTCCTAAACTCTAGAATAGTCATTATGATAATGTCTGAGTCTCAGACACACGCACAGACCTATCTTTTTAGTAAAGCATACACTCAAAGCATCACATAACGGTATGATGCATGAATGTGCTCCACACAGGTATATGCACTTGACAAACCACCAGTAGGACACACTCTTCCTGTCCTAATCTACCTTTCTATGATGGTCCAGGATCAACCTTAATGAAATTATAGTTTTTAAAAGTTTTTTAAGGTTCAGGATTGACATTAGCAAAAGTACACTGTGTTTTTAGAGAGTTTTCACATTTACTTTATAGGTTAGTAGAGAAAGGAACACATATAGAGCAGAAGGATCAACCTACGACGTGGAGGTGGGTATCGAACTCAGGTCGGCATGACCATAGGATTGCTATGTTATAAGCACTAACGACTACACCATTGGTTTTTACATGTTAAGCTGTATTTAATTGACGATGGTCCAGGATCAACATTAGTGAATTTACAGTTTTTAAAAGTTTATGATGGTCCAGGATCAACTTTAGTAAAAGTACACTGTATTTTATAAGCCTTTTTGCATTTAATTTATAGGACAGTAGAGAGATGAACACCCATACAGCATTGAGAGGGGAGGAATCAAGCTTGGGAGGTGGGTATCAAACTCGGGTCACAGTGAACATAGGAGCGCCATGTGTTAACGCAGTTACCGCTACACAATTGGTTTTTACAAGTTACACTGTATTAAAAATAATAATGGTCCAGGATAAACATTAGTGAATTTACACTGTATTTAAAAGATGATGGTCCAGGATCAACATTAGTGAATTCACAGATTTAAAATGTTTATGATGGTCCAGCAAAAGTACTATGTATTTTTAGAGGGTTTCACATTTAATTTATAGGTCAGTAGGAACACATATAGAGCAGAGAGAAGGAAATTATAAACCTACAACCTGGAGAGAGGTATCAAACTCAGGTCGACGTTGTTAACATAGTAAAACCATGTGTTAATGTACTAACCACTACACTATTGCTTTTTACAAGTTACACTGTATTAAAAATAATGACGGTCCAGGATCAACATTAGTGAATTTACACTGTATTTAAAAGTTTATGATGGCCCAGAATCAACTTAAGCAAAAATACAATGTATTTTTAGAGGGTTTTCACATATAATTTATAAGACAGTAGAGAGGGGAAGAAACATAGAGCAGAGAGTGGAAGAATCAACTCAGGGTATCGAACTCAGGTTACCGTGAACATAGGAACGCTATGTGTTAATGCACTACCCACTACACCACTGGTTTTACACGATATGCTGTATTAAAAATAATGATGGTCCTCAACATTAGTGAATTTGGTTTTTAAATGTATATGATGGTTCAAGATTAACTTTAGCAAAAGTACACTGTTTTTAATTATATTTAATTTATAGAACAGTATAGAGCAGAGAGAGGGAAAGGATCAACCTAGGACCTGTAGGTAGGTATTGAACTCGGGTTGCCATGAAAATAGGAGCGCCAAGTGTTGACACACTACCCACAACAGCACAGGTTTTTACAAGATGTGCAATAAAAATAATGATGGTCCAGGTCTGTATTTAAAAGTTTATGACGGTCCAGGATCAACTTTAGCAAAAGTACAATGTATTTTTAGAGGGTTTCACTCATAATTTAAAGACAGAGGAAGACGTATAGAGCAGAGAGAGGGGAAGGATCATCCTATGACTTTGAGGTGGGTCGAACTCGGGTCTCCATGAACATAGGAGCGCTACATTTTAACGCACTAACCACTACACCATTGGTTTTTACAAGATATACTGTATTAAAAATAACGCTGGTCCAGGATCAACATTAGTGAATTCAGTTTTTAAATGTTTATGATGGTCCAGGATCAACTTTAGCAAAAGTAAACAGTTTTTTTATGAGGGATTCCACATTTAATCTATAGGACAGTAGAGAGAGAATCGCGTATAGAGCAGAGAAAGGGGAAAGATCAACCTTGGGCCTGAAGGTGGGTATCAAACTCGGGTGGCCATGAACATAGGAGCGCCATATAAAGCTGGATTGAGAGGGGCATAGGCGCAAAACTTGAGCCCGCATACTCCCTCAGTAAATGTGCAGTTGCACCCCTGGTCACATCTGAGAAAGGCTTGAATTTTTTTTTTTTTTGAAGTGTGGGTGGGGGCATGTAAAAGATCTGCAGAGTGGATGGCAACATCTACAGCCTGAGGTATCAAGACATTTGTACTGCCCATTACATTACACATAGCGCTCTTAGCCTCAAGTTCCTGAGAGCAAAGAAGGTCAAGGTGCTCCAGGATTGGCCAGCCCAGTCACCAGACATGAACATTTTAGAGCATGTCTGGGGTAAGATGGAGGAGGCATTGAAGATCAATCAAAAGAATCTTGATGAACTCTGGAAGTCCTGCAAGAATGCTTTCTTTACCATTCCAGATGACTTTATTAATAAGATATTTGAGTCATTGCAGAGATGAATAAATGCAGGCCTTCAAGCTCATGGGAGTCATGCACAATATTCATTATTCTATGTATTACTATTTTTTTTCTACTGCACAATGACTTTATATTCTATACTGTACATTATTTCTGTTAAGTGACAAGACTTTTGTCTGAGCAAAGTCAGACCTTACTGTCCTAAATAAATAAAATCAAGGCATGAACATATTTTATTTAGGTAAAATAAGTATAATCTAGAGGCCTTTGCCTTTCATATCAGCTACTTTTGATACCAAATGATCAACTAGAAGTCAAGTTGTTATTTGTTGTTTCTAAAACTTGGATGCGCAACAAGTCTTTTGTCAGGTAGAGTACAACATGCCAAGTAAATCACTTTCATTATGGTAAAGTTTTAACGCATGGCAATTGTAATAAGAGTAAAAACATTTGTAGTGACAACCAGCAATAGTACATTATGTTATAACTAATGGAAAATAATTTCAATAACAATTTAAAAATCAACAAACAAAATAAAACATAAATTAAATAAGATTTTTTTGTGTTAATGCATGATAAAAAATCTAAAATCTTTTCTGGTTTCACTTTGTCAAAAATGTCCTTAAAAGAGTTCATTTCATAAAAAGTCCTTCTGGAATCAGTAAAAGCAGGACAGTCCAGTAAAATATGTTTTACAGTAAGAGGAGTTTTGCAGCACAAACACTGAGTAGGGTTTTCACCTTGGAGCAAAAAACCATGTGTTATTCTCGTATGCCCAATACGACATCTGGTAAAAACTACTTGATCAAATCGATTCTTAAAATGTCTTAAAATTCTGTGTGAAACTTCAGGTTGGATTTCATGTAATTTATGGTTTTCTAATGCATCCCATTCCTTTTGCCACTTGTTTAAAATGTAAGCGTTGATAAAAGGTTTCATCTCTGACGGAGGAATTTGGCATTTGTTCACTACTTGCTTCAAAGCATCTTTAGCAGCTGCATCAGCTCGCTCATTGCCTAAAAGTCCGACATGTCCTGGAACCCAGCAAAAATGATGTGATAAAACTGATTTTGTAGTTGGTGAACTTTAGTTAAAATATTATCAATCAAAGGATGATCATTAGTTGAAGATTCCATAACTTGGAGGCATGATTTAGAGTCTGTAAAAATGATGGATTTCTTTTGTTGGGCATTTTCTATATACTCCAATGCTAAAAGCAAAGCGCGGGCTTCAGCTGATAACTAATGGAAAAAATCCTGGTTTGTGTACATTCAGAGCATCATCTGTTATCATTGACATTATCATTAATATTTTGCATTAACAAACATCAATACCAGCGTAAACATCCACATCCATGTCTTGCAAATTTTATGAATTATGTAAAGATAAGCTTCAAACCAATATTCCTATAAAAGTCACTAACCTATAGCAAATATTAAATGACTTGGAAATGGAGATTTCCAGTGTTTCCAAGCAGTCTGAAGAAGAAAAAAAAATAGTCCACAGTAATCAAAGGAGTTACGTACAAATCAGCCAATCAGATTAGAGCTTGCCAGAGGAGAAAGTACTTTCCAGTTTTATCTGCAATACACATTACACGACAGTAAACAAACAGTGTGTGGTCATTGCATCTGCCATCTGAAGCTGTGTAAGCTCAAAGGGTGACTAATAAGATTTTTCTTTTACTTTGTTTCATATCTTCTGAAATAAAGAGTGCATCATTGGGTCAACACTACATTTCGTCACGAGTTCAGCATGCCAAAAATAAAGAGTTCAGGGGTTCAGCTTTGAAACTGTGCTTGCAGAGTGGTTACGCTTCAGCTATGCAGCACCTTAAACACGAAGTGGGAAAACTGCAAGCTATTAATATTGATGCCAACATAGAAAACGTGCCACTTAGACCCCTTTCACACATCTGTAGCATCTAATTATTGAAATATTCATTAGAGAGGTGAAGGTAGAGAAAAACCCACCCACACACACCAGCTCTTGGCTTGACATTGGTTTGACCCTCTTCATAAGAGCATAATTATAAGCCTGAATTCCAGCTACATAAGCCTCAGTTCATTCAGAGCACACATCAAACATAAGGGAAATGGACCCAGCGAGTCTGTGTGTTTGCGTTCCCTCAGTTGTAAACAGCAATTTCTGGCCTAGATAAGGAGGCCGAAGGTAATGGAGAGAAAATCCTTTTAGAACTCGTCATGCTCTGTACAGCGTCTAGATTAGGATTTCTGCTCATAATCCTAATGAAAATCGGTGTTGGAAATGACTTTCTTAATCAGCTAATACTGCGGTCTGCGCCAGCTTCTATAGTTTGCCCAGCAGCTCATGTTATCTTGCACACCTAGTTTGTTTACAGCTCCTCCGATGTAATTGAGACCACACCAATTGGCTGGTAGTATCAGTCTTGCCCTTGAAAAGACGAAATCCTCTCATGTTATGAATCGCTCAGTAAAACTGGGTTTGGATCTCGGCAGGGAGCTGCTAATCATTACTGGGGTTTGATTTTTCCTAACTTCGATTCTAACTTCCACAGGTTCTGAAAGCAACAGACAGAATGACCTACTTTGGAAACTCTGTGCTGTTTTGCTCTCTAAAAGTGGCAGGGATTTTCAAAGAAAAAGATTTCAAAATGTCTGCCATTTCCTCTAGCACGCCGCAAAGTACAGGGATGTTCAGAGGTCAGCCATTTGCTTGAGTCTGAGTCATTAGAGTCGTTTTTTAGAGTGTAGCTTAATGCGTTTTTGTTCTCAAAACAATGTTTTTCATGACAAGTATTCACGTACAGACAAAAGTCTTTTTAAGCCATATTTATTTTCCAAGTAAGGTCATTCACATTGCAGCAGACATTTTAAATTCCCAAAAATTAACAGCAAAATAGTCCATAAATAAACAAAGAGATAATTATTCAAAGTTTCAAAAGAGATAATTATTCCAAAATGAAAATCATCTTGATTTAATTCCAGGGCCATATATTTTTCAGAACACAAAAGTAGAACAAAGAAGCTAAAACTAACCTCAAACCTAAATGTAATAGTTTTTCATTGTTTACTTACTATTAAGTTGTTAAAAAAACTTATTTGAGATCTGTTACCTGTGTTGAAAACAAAACAAACTATTTTTAAAAATGTGGGTTGATGTAATGGTGCCAGGCCCATGCAGAGACCATCCAAAGGGCATGTGCTGGAGAATTTTTTTACAGAGCGGTGGGGTGGGGGTGGGGGGGGGGGGGGGGGGGGGTTGTTGTTGTCGCGTGCGTTCTGATCAGCTGTGTTGTCACGCGCGTACTGTAGAGCGGGGGAGGGGGGGTTGGGCGCGCGTACTCAAGATCAGTGTTGTCGTGCGCCTACTGAAGGGCGGGACGGAGGGTGTGTCGCGTCACGGGGGCACTTTTGATCATTTTGGAAGGGCACTTTCTATCCAAGACTAAAAAGGGCATGTGCACTGCACAGGTTGAGCCCTATGTGTGCACGTGCCTGGATGGTGCCCACTGACTTCTATGCTGTAGTGTTTTTCCTCCTATATGGACGCCAATAGGTACCATTAACCAGCAGTTTGTGAAGTGAAGTTTATTTATAAACTATTTTCAAGAGAAGCATGTGCTTACGATTGACCGCAGCTGGTCCTGCATTAGCTAATGCATAATTCACCAATCTGATGATTCTTAACTCACTATAATTAACCAGAGTTTCTTACTTAAGTCATCTTCGCCTTGAAGAATCCCCCCTTCTACCCCTAAGCCTCCTTTGCCTTAATAGGGTGGCACTGCAGCTTAGCAGTAAGCACTGTTGCCTCACAGCAAGAGCATTACTGGTTCAAGTCATTAACAAGCCAGTTGATGTTTCCATGCAGAATTTGCATGTTCTCCCCATACTCGGATGGATTTCCCTCAGGGTCTCTGGTTTCTTCCATAGCCCAAATACATGCATCATAAGTGAATTGACTAATCTAAATTAGCACTATAGCCAAGCTCTTCACCAGCAGTATACCTCTACATAGAAATTCCTAATTTGTCATTAGCTCTAAATAGAGGGGGAGTTTTTGAGACCTACCTGAGCTCAAACTCCCCTCTCAATCTGCAACTAGAGAAAGCCCTGGGTTTGAGGATCTTATGAGCTCAGGGCTCTCTTCCAGGACAGCATGCCAAACTCGCTTTAAAATCAATCATCAGCTAAGTGTGAATTCTTGAAATATCTTATTACATGTTCAACAGAAAAAATAGGGCTGTCACTATATCACAATATCATTTTTGTTGTACGATATATTACACCAAAATATATTGCAATAAATGATATTATTGTCATTTTAAGACCATTTTATGCCATTATACAATGCCAGAATGACAGTATAATAGCATCATGAAGCAAGTACACTCTTCCAAAGAACACGTAATATTTTATTCTTAACAATATTTTATTTAATTAGTCATTTTAACAAATTAATAATTAGGCATTGGAAGCAGAATGTGAAAACACATATCTTAAACAAATAAATAATAATAAATGTTAACAAAAAAGGAAAGGGAAAAAGTAACAGAGATTGTGATATCTGGTACTAGATCTTCTTTCAGTTGTCAGACACTCACATGAAAATATAATTAAGTATTTCATAGTCAATACTATAGTGTTTTTTTTTAACCATACTGACACCTCCAACATAGACAGAGATGCTGCACAATCATCTGAAACGTTGCTAGAATTGTTTTTATGTATTGGTGATATATATTGCATCACCAAAAATGATTAAGGACATGTCCATGTGTCGATATATAGATGATAGTGACAGGCATAGAAAGAAGCACATAATTGTTTAAAACCCCACGAGGGAGAGTAAATGGTGAGGTAATTTTATTTTTGGGTGAACATCCCATGTGGTTGTTAACTCCAACTCATATTCTTGATAAGTCAAACTTTAACACCAAACAGCAAGGTTACAAATGTCCAAAAAAATTATTTTATTAGTGTTTCCTTCACTAAACTCAATATAATCCCTGAACTAGAACTCTGGTTGTCAAATGAAAGTAAACATGCAGTTGCAGTGAACACAATGCATATATTTCTCAGTGAAAATAAAATAAATAAATAAATAAATAAATAAAACAACTGGATCATGTTTTGTGTTGCATTTCTAATTATCTTGACTTCTTATAACCTGAGCTCTTTCTGGGATAGTCAGAAATGAACAGTTACACAAACGATAACAGTCAAGGTCAGGATTTTCATTAAATATACAATAAAGTTTGTTTTCAACCAAACTCTACTGTATTCCTTTCGAACACTTGGGATATATATGTCACGTGGATATTGTTGTGTGATATTTATAAAGCTTTAGCTCCTGTTCGCCAATCCAGGGTTTCTGCAGGTTTCAGCAAGTTAAATTTAAGACTTTTAAAGACATTTTTAAGACCATTTCGAATTAATTTTAGACTCATACAGGGCTAAATGCTAAATGATAGTTTTTCAAAGGGGCCAGTTGGAAAATATTTTTATTTGCACTATTAAACTTTTTAAGAATAATTGAATACATTTAATCATACAACAATAATAATTTAAAAATTAAAAACAAAATACTTTAGTTTATCCTCAGCAAAATATTTAAACTATTGTGTCAAAACAAGCAAGCTCTAATTGTATACATACACTGGGTTAGGGTTAGGGTTAGGGTTATGTTGAAATAACAATTGAAGAGAACTCAAACCAACTGAGTACACTGCAAAAATGCTTTTCTTACTTAGATTTTTTTGTCTTATTTCTAGTCCAAATATGTAAAAACTCTTAAATCAAGAAGAATTTTCTAGACAAGCAAAACATACTGTCTTGTTTTAAGATATAATATGCCAATATGAGTTTTCCCTTATAACAAGCTAAATAATCTGCCAATGGGGTAAGCAAAATAATCTTATGTCAAAAGGAAAAACAAGATTAATTTGCTTACCCCATTGGCAGATTATTTTGCTTGTTTCAAGGAAAAACTCACTTAATATTGGGATATTATTTCTGAAAACAAGACAATGTATTTTGCTTGCCTAGAAAATGTTTCTTGATATAAGAATTCTTAGATATTTGGACTAGAAACAAGACAAAAAAATCTAGGTAAGAAAAGCATTTTTTGCAGTGTACTGTAAAACCCAATAAGTTAAGGCAACTCAAACAGTTTTAGTTAAAAAACTAATCTGTATAAGTACTGTAAACTTACTCCATTTAAGTTGAAGTAATGAGTTATTTAAATAACTTATTACCTATAACACTGAGTTCAAAACTCTTTTTTTTTTAATGAGTAGAATTATCTTTCAGTACATTTTGAGTTAACTACATTCATTTCAATTTGATAAAGTTGACTGATGGGCTTTATGGAGAATACATGATCAAAGGAAAATTAGTCCTGTTTACAAAAGATGTAAGACCTACAACACAATATTTCAGTAAATTTAAGACTTTTTAAGGCCTAAAATTTTGTTTTTGATATTTAAGATATTTTAAGACTTTAAGACCCCACGGACAACCTGTATTCACACAAGCTTAAAAGCAGGACATTTTGTTTTATTATATCCTTTAATCGTGCAAAAAGGAACAAAGGCACACAGAGTTAACACGGTATGGGGGGTCCCCATCTCATTTTGGGGTGAACCATCTCGATAGTTCATCAGAAAATGCGCGAAACCAAACTTCACTTATTTAGCCTTTCAAAATGAAGCTTTAAGTCCAAGTCAATATATAGTGGCCTAAAAAGTCTGTTTATCTCTTAATTGGCGGGATGAGGATCACCCCCTCCATTGTGCTGGCCTGTCTTTGCAATTCCACTCTCATACTTTGCCTCAATCGCTCCAGCTGCCATTGCAGAACAGCCTCTCTCTCCCTCAGCTCGCCCAAAACCGTAGATGCCTGGAGCTTCCCAGCTGTCACTGCCAGGCCAGGTTCTGCACTGTGGAACCTGCGAGGTGGCTTTGTGGGCTGTGGATCCTGGAGACATGGCACAAAGCCTTTTGATGTGATTGCGGAGGTGTTACTAAGACGCAGACCCTCTAAATAACCCGCAACCGTCTTCTCCACCTCCATTCTCTGCCTGTCAGAAAGCCGAGAAGCCCCCTGATGTCCCCCCTAATGAGAAGGAGAGCTTGCTTAGACCAATGATCTGGAATACTGATCAAACATCAAATGAATGCTTATATCAAAAAGAACTGTACTGCGGTATCCCAAATGATCAGGTGTGTGGGAGCGTAAACGTCAGCGTATGTCTTGCATCACAAGAAATGCGTTTAGAATTGATGGGAGGAAAAATCAGCCTCAGACATTCAGAAAAAGACCTCAGTCCAGACAGACGGTCATTTATCATAACAGGTTATGGTTGCTGGTGGTTGTGCCACCTAATTATCCATCAGACCAACCACATTGAATTTCCATATAATGAAGCGTAATACATTCAGGCAACATTAGAACGCAATGGTGAGATGACCTAGTTATTATCATTTTCTTTCTTTTTACCTCATTATCAGGATATTAAAACACCTCTGAATACAGCTAAAAAGCCTTTGAACAGGTAATAAAAAAAGAGGTGAGTTTCATACGCACAGAATAAATCATTTTCCCTGGGGAACTAAAATCTATGGAAACATAAATAAGGGAATAATATTTATTATTATTATTATTATTATTATTATTGATAATAGCATTACTTTCATATTATGAAAACCCTAGAAGTAGATTTGTACAATAATAATCGTTAATCACTGATCTACAAATCTACATTATTACTATTAATATTATTATTATTATCATCATCATTAAGGATTATAACATTACTTTTATATTATGAAAGAGCCCCTATTGTGGGTTTTTGTAAATGACCTTCCATTAAGTGTGTAACACAGCATTAAGTGAATGAAAACATTGAGCTGAGGTTTAAATCTGACAGTGCACCGTGTTAAAAACATGTTTAGAATATTGATTTATCAAAATAACAAAAATTTAATTTAACGTTTTAACAAAATAGTCGACTCAGAGCTGAATAAATGAATTGTGTTGGGTTTGGATGTTTTGTCTGAATGCGTCAACATCGATACAGTGTGTCACCAAACATAAAGTGTCGGTTCCGGTGAAACGTGTACGCGCCTTTCCCTTCACACACTAGCGAAGTGCAGGGGATCATGAAACGAAGATGATGATCACTGACAGATGGAGATTTGGCTGCTGGGAATAAAGGGTTAAAGTTCATTTTCACAACAATACCACAGTATAGCCAATCTAGTGCTGTGTGTGACGAATACGGGATTCATCAGCCGTTTGCAATTAATGGAAGGAGACTATTTAATATGGGACTTTGTCAGACTTTGACAGGGACTTTGTCAGTAACTGTTACAGTTCATATGAACCAGTTTCTTCTTCTTACGGATCATAACATGCAAGTGTAATTAAAAGGGTTGCGTCATTTTCTGTAGTTTGCAAAATATTTATTTAATTGTGTGTTGTAACTTGTAATCACGTATCTATTATAGATCAATGCTTGTACTGAATCTCTTAAGTTAAATCTTTATGGGCTTTTTACATATTATTTCCAAAACCACATTGAAAACATGACGTGTGCTTTTTCCTTTACCGATTCAAATGCGTTTCTGAACTTGCAATCCTCTGCCATTTGTCTTTGCTGTGGCAACCATAAGCTGTTACTACACACGGGTGGCGTGGTCAGTGGTTTAAATTTTGCCCGTGGAATAATATTGAATGCGTGTCGTTGCCATTACTTTGGGTTAGGTTTAAGAATAGAGTAATATGCTGTGTTTAACTGCATTGCTTTATTACATTCCTGCATTGGGTTCTCACATACTCTGTGTGCAACTTCATAGCTCTGGTGGGAGTTTCACTTTGTCTTGTGCTGATCCCAGTCAACCAATCACAACAGACTGGGTCATTGGACCAATCACAGCAGATTAGCCTCCCGCAAAGGAAGGGTTTGTGAACAAATGAATTGATGAAGGATTCATATGGGAATAATTGGGATAGTTAGATTTTTAAAAATGCATATAAGACAGTTTTTTGACCTTGCATACACATTAGCCTGTTGTTGGAGACCCCCAAAACTAAAATATGACCTCTTAGAACTTATAATAGGGGCTCTTTAAAACCCTAGTAGAAGATTTGTTCCATTGTGTTTTATAGCAATAATATATTTTTAAAAAATAATAATAGAAATAAAAATAAAAGATCATTAATCAATGATCTACAAATCTACACAATTTTCATGATTATTAATATTATTATAGATTAGATTAAAGTTTATTGTCATTCCACATGTACAAGTACAAGAAATGTAGTTTAGGTCTAACTAGAAGTGTAGTAGCAGTAACTGCAGGATATAGGCATAAGCTTTAATGTGCAACTATAGAAAAACTATGGTGATATTTACAGATGGATGTACTATAAACATGATATAAAGGTTGTATTAACTATGAACAGAAATTTAGAATAGATTTATATATGTACAGGTTGCTTTTAATAATCAGAAGTATGCAGATAGATATTAAAATTAAAAATGCATATGTTTGGTGGATATGTACAATTAAAAGATGAATTAGTGCAACAAAGTGCAATGAATATTTACAATTTTAATTATTATTATTATTATTATTATTATTACTATTATTGTACTTTCTTTGTGTATTTGTGTGTTTGCAATATCCCATGTAACACATTAGAAAAACTGAAATGGAGAGGGACAGAGAAATAAAGCATAGAGGTATCCTATCAGTGCGGGACTGAGGTTATATAAATCTTAACTTAAGCTGTCAACATCTCAAGCACCCAAACTGACAGAACTTGAAATTGAAAACTTTATGAATATCATGCTGCGAAACCTGACCTTATTATAAGTTGAAGTCTTCCCGTCTGCACTTATGCGGGTGGATCTTGCCTAGTGGCTAGTCATTACCTGTGAGGCGAGCGCGAGTGTGGACTGCTCTATTCTTCTGGCTCTCAGTTCTGTCTGCAGCCTTAGCAACATCTTGTCAAGTTGTCTGACTGCTCTCCTGGTCTTGTCGCCATGGGGACACGTCGCCGTGACAGTCTGCCCCCCTGGTGGCCAAACGGCTGGCTTCACCTCGGACGCATCAGTAAGGGAGCTGTCCATCACACTGTCCTACACAGAGAATTGCAGAATATGGCATAAGTGCAACAGGTCAGGCAGGAAGAAAAAAAACATTTCTGAGGTAACGGAGATGCACTGTGCTCAAACTCGAGAATTCGACTAAAGCAATTATTTAGTCTTTGGATAAATTCACTACAAAGCTACACAAAAATTCTGTTTGATGCAGATTCTCATTTGCAACCAAAACACAAAATGCCTACAGTATTTCTGTCATGATTCTCTTAAGCAAATCAATCAGACATTCAATCATTCATTCATTTTCTTTTCGGTTTAGTCCAGGGGTGGGCAAACTCGGTCCTGGAGGGCCAGTGTCCTGCATAGTTTAGCTCCAACACTAATCAAACACACCTGAACATGCTAAACAGTGTCTTTAAGATCACTAGAAGTCTATTGACCTTATTCTAAAACGCGTAAGTGCGCCTGTTTTCGCGATTGTCTTAGAACTTCCGATTCAGTCGCCTATGGGAGAAATGACTAGGAATAATAAACGGCAGAAAACGGTCAAACTACTTGCTCTACAAACAACTGTTTACACAGAATTATAATTATTTTTTATATTATTATTTTTTTATATATTTTTTTGTATGTATGGGTGTATATACATAAGAAGGGTGTAGATATGTGCTGTGTAGGCTGCATTGTTGTCTGTATGCCTAGTTGATGGGGTGAAAAGGAAAAAAATCAATAAACATATTGGGAAAAAAAAAACTGTTTACACAGACCAAGTAGAATAATATAGTAAGAAAATATCAAATTGCAACATCAAGCAGCGTAATGAGCAGTTTTTAACGTCAAAAAATTAATGGAAGTGAATGTGACCGGAAGTCGTGAGACAAAAAGATTCAAATAGCAGTGCCCGCTCGTCGGTGGAGAATAAGGTGAATAAGCAGGTGTGTTTGATGAAACTGGAATGAGGGCTGCACGATTAATCAAAAAAAGATCACAATCTTGATTCGACCCCCCACACAATCTCGATCAATCATCTCTATGATTCAGCCAGTTATATTTCAAGTTCAGGAGAAGCACAAGTCTTCACATTGTTTTACATGCGTTGCTCAGCATCGTGGACACCTCCAAATGGTGTTGGAAGTACAATACACCCTGAAATGTAATGTCTGTGTAAATGAGCTGATGCACTGTTTGTTTACTACTGAGAGGATGCACGTGTGCCTGCCAATGATGTCCACTTTAGTGAACAGAACCTGCATAGGCTGTGAATACCAGGTAACACAGTTGTACATAACATTTAGTTAGTTGCACTGAGCAATCTTTTGAGAGCCACATGGGAGTTATGATTTGCATGTATGTTTTTTTTTTTCACAAAGTGACGACAGCCATGACATAAACCGCACTCTGCAGTGAAAGTGAAACCAAAAGTGAGCACATCATTTAAATGACCATATCACTTTTAGAGTTATGATTACGACAATCATTTGAAATGTTTTTCCTTTATACTAACACAGTGTTGTGCATGCAAATAAATGTTTACCAGTGTCACTATAACTACTCTAGCCTACTTAATGTTAAATCTAATGCATGAGGTAATCTGATAATGACAAATGTTTGATCTTGCCAGTGAATAAAATGGACTAATAATGTTGTCAAGGACAGATTGCAAACATACATCTAAAACATAATAATTCAGAATTATAAATAGTTGTATTCTGATGTAATCACTTTACTGTGTATTAATAACCAGGAAAAATGTAAAGTCTGTTCAAATCCACCATTCAGAGTCTAAACAAAACTTAGCATTTGATCCAACAGTTAGAATTACACATAGGCCTAATAGTATTATAGTTTATTTTACTGTGTTAACAATAATAATAGGCCTATTACTACCAAAAAAAAAATGTGATTCTCATTTTAGCCAGAATTGTGACTGGAACTGGAACTATAGCTCTTGATTCATGGTTTTTGATATGAGCTCTTGGTAGCTTCTTAGTTAAGGGTTGGGCACACCAATTCACATTTAGCTATCAAACAAAGTTGTGCCATTATTCCGAAAAAGTAAAAATACTAGTAAAGTAGGGATGTAACGGTATTGTAAATATTAATTTTTTTCGATATTACCGAAGTCGTATGACTCGGTAAAACTATAGGTCTTCTGAGAAAATTTGCTCAGGCGAATGAAGCGAACGGGAGGTAGCGAAAACTACAATTGCCATCAGCCCATGCTTGACCATCATCCCTTGCGGTCTTTTGTCGCTACAGATCCAGTAATGCGGAAATGGAGTGTGCTGCTAGAAGCGGGGATGAAAAGAGCTGGAAAACTCTAAAGCAGGTCGCACACCAGAAGCGCCGCTCGGCGCCGCGACACGGCGCGTACATGACAGATTAAAGTATCGCACACCAGACGCGCACATTCGAATGATATTTAACATGAAACTAATCAGATGGCGCTCTGTGGCGCGGCTGAAAAATGAACTGCGTCCTGAGCCGTCGCCGGGCGCCGCCGACTTGCGGCGCCGGTGTGTGTATCCTGATAGAAACCTATGATTAGAATTCTAAAATACATGGCGCTGCGCGGCGCGCCGCCGAGCGTCGCTTCTGGTGTGCGACCTGCTTTACACGCACAGTTCAGTCCTGCATCCTCTCCGTGTAAGTTCAGACTTCGCAAGTTTGATCAAGGCTGCAGTCTCTTCTTCTCAGTTTGATATGGAAAAGCAGATTATACCGAGGACACGGGTAAATCTTCAAAGAGAACAGTGTAACGTTACTTTATAACTTCAGTCACATCACCCTGGCTTCGTTGTTTCACTTTCTCAACAATAAAATGTAAACATGATTTAAGGAACTGCCTATTTTCATTTTAATATTAGCAACTTAGACAGCAGACATGTTGAGGCGTCGTGCTGCATATATGAGCGTCATCTTCACTGTGTGGATATTTATAACAAAACGGAGCCGATAACAACTGCCTCCTTTCAATTTCAGTGAAAATACGAAACATCCCCTCTCTTTTGCTGAGTATCAGTTTTAAGAATCGATAATGGCCATTTTAAAAGTATAACATACAATAAGTTTATACATTATAGGAAATAAAGGCAAGCGATCAGTCAATATACAGAATGTACGTGGTTACATTAATCTTTAACTTATCTTTGTGCTCAGCCAAAACACGTTACCTGAGAACAAGTAATAGATTCCAATGCCCAAAGTCAGGGAATATGTCGTTAGATAAAGACAACAAGATAAATGAAATATCCCGTTTAATAAATATAGTGAGATTAGATCCAGCGGGAGATGCTTGATGAGAAGTCCGACTAGCAGAGCTCTCATCTGGGTAGATGGGCTGAGTGTGATTAAATGTTGAATGTGATGAGTTTTCAACAATAAATAAATAAATTGAAACTTTATTTTTTTACATGGTTTAATAATTTTTTGTTATTAAAATTGAAGTTCCTGTTTCAAAGCTTACAGATAGATGGCTAATTTGTATGTCATTGACACTTTTGGCACTTTTGTGGAGTATTTTCATAAGTTTTGTTTTTTCCTGTAAATGATTCAATAAATATCGTACCGTGACATTCATACCGAGGTATTACCGTACCGTGAAATTCTGATACCGTTACATCCCTATAGTAAAGTAAAAATAATTTAGGACAAAAAAAAAATACATCCAAATATGTCGTTTTAAATTGTAAAGTGTAAAATCAGTGTCTTTAAAACTACCGAAGAGAGCAGAAGATCATGATTCATTTTCGTTATTCAGCTTGACATGTTTACTGCTCCAAAATCATTTAAAATGTTCCTCATAATAAAATATATTGTTCAAAGGGAAAAAAAGTTTTAGTTTTTTTACCCAGACATACAAAAACAATATTTTTAAGGCAGTTATCACAATACCGTTAAACTGTGATATGTTTATTCAGGGTTATCATACTGTCAGAATCTCATACCGGTCTAATGCCTAAACCCTTCATATTAATGTTTACTTGTTAATACTATTCTATATCAACATATTACAATATGTCAGAATAACACTGTGGGTGATGTTCTGGGTAGATGTTCCAGTTCTCTTAAAGTCAGACTTTGTAATGCATCTCCCCAAAAAAAAAAAAAATTGTGTAATAACTTAATCAACAACGGCTCAACCGATAGCCAGAGCTCTGTATCTGCTATTCTATGCCTCTTGTGTGGACAGTGACAAAACAATCTTGCCCAAATAGCACTCAATCCCCAAAATGTTTGGTTTTCATCAAGGACTATAGATTTCTCATTGACGCAGTGGGCATGCTATTTGATTTCCATTTCCTTTCTTCCTGTTCTTTGAACCGGGGATCTTCAGTCTGCGTTTCAAGAACCCAGACTAAATTTCTCACTAAAAGGCTTCAAAAATTGAATTAGCAGTAGTTCTACAACAGCGTTTGACAAAGGCTGTAATTGTGTGAAACATCTTAATGTGCTTTATTCTGATTGTGTGACATCGAGCCACAACATAAAAAGACTTGTTAGAGTAAAATAATCATTGCAATAGTCTGATATGCTGGAAGTGGGAAAACAAAAGCCCTCCAACATTTGTCCAACTTAAAGACACCCATGAGCTCACCATTCTCGCTGAATGGCAGTTAAAACATTGCGTTTTTACTTCAAAATGCCCACTGAGAGTGAAAAATGAAACCACTGGCAAGTGCTCAGGACGCACTCCTGCTAGTCGGGGACTTCTTTACAACTTCATTTCAAATTGGAAAGATGCCAGTGTGAGTAAGGGCTCTTTTCTGCCAGATTCACAGTCCTGGAGTGCCAGTGCATCACTGTGAGTGACAACTCAAAGCTGGACAAGGTTACCGCGGGCAGACCGACAGTCTGGCTCTCCCAAAAACAGTGGGCTAATATACATATTAGATTTAGCATCGCTAGTAACTTCTCAGAGTAAACTAATTTGGTCGTGTCGAAAAACCTTACCCATCTGTCTCCACGAATTGCTCATGTATAAATACCTGGGGCTGAGCAGCAATATGACAGAGTGAACAAACAGAATATTACATAAAGAAGCATGAGTGTGAATCTCACATTCTTCCCTGCATAGAAAGCACAGCAGACATACCATCCAGCACCAGAATAAAGGCTCGTGGAGTTTCCAATCCAGATACGCCTCCAGAATTTCATTCAGCGCTTGAATCCGCTCCAGGTCCTGAAATAAAACGCAACAAACAATCCTAAATTACACGCAGGGCAGCTCTGTTGTTTTTAAACAATAAAACCCCCAGTGGCTCTACAGTGTAAGTACAGTTTTGTGCACACTTGGCAACCGCTTTGATCTGTACTCAGAAGCAATTTTTCCCCTGTAGGAGCTTGACTAATACTGCACGTCTCTGCGGTTAGACAGAAGTGCTCCAGGGACTTAGGCTGATAACTCCTCTCAGCACCCCACACAGGCTGAAGGGCAATGGGGAGGGAGAGTGATCCCTGAGCTGCCCAGCATAACTTATAGAAGAGAGATCTATTAGCCTGTGTCTGAACGCATCTCACACTGTATACTTCACACACTCAGAGCTGACAGACCAAGGTCCAGACTACCTGGAGAAAGCTATTAGTTAACAAGCAGGACTTTTGCCGGTTGACACTTGACAGCAATAGGAGGTTGTTTTGAGCGAATAATACATGAAATTTGACTAATTATGTTGAAGCTACAGAAAACAAAAGAATGGATGATGGCACAAAAATGTGCAAAGCGACTATTATGGATAGGAAGAACTTCAAAAAGAATTGGATGGTGGTAATAAATCTAATATGATATAGTGATGACATTAAGTTGCTCAATGATGTGTTAGTAGGCCATTTTATTCCTGTTACACTGGAGAATGTGTCAGTATGCAATAATGGTGCAACATGACACATTTTCAGGAAGAATGCTGTGAACTTTGACAGAAACATTCAGTCAGAACATATTGATATTTGAAATACAGGTAAAGGTGAAAGAGATTTCACTGTTGCTTTCACTGTCATTCTGAAAAAAAGAAATTAGGCAAATAATAAAAGCATTTGAGTGCACATTGCAACTGATTAGGATAAAATGGTCCTAAAAAAGCAATACAGGTCAGTTTTAGTCCTTTCATGAGTCAGTTCCTTTAGTCTTATTGTCTATCTGTATTGATAAAGCAAAACATTGATTGATGTGGATAGTTTATTTACAAATTGTTTAATAATTCATAAATATATTTTAATCTAATGTTTAGCATAATGTTAATTTATGAATAGACTTTTGTTCAGTGGTTTGGTGGGGTCCATAAATCTGCATATATTTCATAAAAACAGTGATATCGTGCAACATTTTTACAACTTAACATACTTTGTTTCTAGTTTAATACATCATTAATTCCTTTGGTGGAAAAGCTTAGTTTTTAGCAGTCCTTTCTATATTGTAGTAGTCAATACTTTTATCTTAAAGCGTCAACTCAACCTTCAGAAATCATTAATTTCTGTTCATTTTCAATTAATTTGATTAATTTATAAATTAAAAACAAGGATTTTGTAACATTCATTTATTCATTCTTTTTTTTCAGCTCAGTCCCTTTATTAATCTGGGGTCGCCACAGCGGAATGCACCACCAACTTATCCAGCATATGTTTTATGCAGAGGATGTTTATCCAGCAGCAACCCAACACTGGGAAACATCAATACACACTCATTCACACCCATACACTATGGACACTTTAGCTTACCCAATTAACCTATACCACATGTTTTTGGACTCGTAAGGGAAACCACAGCACCTGAAGAAAACCCATTCAAACACGGGGACAGCATGCGAACTCCACACAGAAATGCCAACTGACCCAGCCGGGGCTTGCACCAGCAACCCTCTTGCTTAGAGGCAAATGTGCTACCCACTGCGCCACCGTGCTGCCCGATTTTGTAACATGACTAATTAAATTATATGATTTCAATCCATCAATCAATAAAAAAATCCTCATCTTCATGTTGAAAACAAGTGGTCACATCATGTCACCAGTGTTGGGCACGTTCCTTTAAAAGAGTAATTACTCATAGATACTAGTCACTGCTCACAAATAGTTACATAATTATAAAGGTAACTAATTACCAGAGAAATTAACTATTACGTTTCTTTAAAAATTGTAATTTGTCAAATGCCTATACAATAAATATAAAACATTCATTCATTCATTCATTTTCTTTTCGGCTTAGTCCCTTTATTAATCTGGGGTCGCCACAGGGGAATGAACTGCCAACTTATCCAGCACGTTTTTACGCAGCGAATGTCCTTCCAGCTGCAACCCATCTCTGGGAAACATCCACACACACTCATTCACACTCATACACTACGAACAATTTAGCTTACCCAATTCACCTGTACCACATGTCTTTGTACTGTGGGGGAAACCGGAGCACCCGGAGGAAACCCACGCGAATGCAGGGAGAACATGCAAACTCCACACAGAAACGCCAACTGACCCACCCGAGGCTCGAACCAGCGAGGCGACAGCAGTAGTATAAAACATTGTACACTAATCTACACAATTTTTATGTTGTTGTGGGACAATGTGAGAGACAAAGGCAGCATGTTCTCAACTATATATCTAGATATTATTTTGTTTAATTCTGTCTGAGAATGAAATGTTTGTGGTGGAGAAAAATGAAGTTTTATTTGTTTAAACGTCATGGCTTTACTGTATCTCCTCCTTTGGTAGCGGCGCTTACGCTATTCACCTGCGCAGCCACTAATTTTGTGGTGGCATGTGATGACATGAGTTGATTCATTAGATTAAAATTACTTGTCACAGATGCAAAGAGACTGTTTTTTCCAGGGCATAAGTTGCACAATGCATAAAAATTCTTGTCTTTCACCTCAACGAGGGAAAAGTAGTGCTTATATTTAGTAAATTTTTGTCTTTGTAGGCATTATTTTAAACCTAATGTGGTGACGTTAAGCACATTTTGTATGTTACAGTGAGCCTGCAATGCATTAAAACTTTTTCTTGTAAACAACAATTGTCAGTAAGCGCGCACACAAGCACAATTTTAATGTATTATGACAAATGTTCAATTTAACGTTATAAGGTCTAAATAGTGGCCTGTATTTTAAAATATATTGCTACATATGTAGCCTATTGAGACAATCTGCAATTTCTTGTTAACCTTCTCTCTTGCTTTGTTGTAAGCTGTAGTTTGATTATTATGTTTAAATTGTTATATGTTTGAACTTTAAAAACAAACACTGCCCACTCGCTGTGCACATAGCTGTGTCTCATTTCAGAGCTCTTTCTTTAATCGTAGTTGCCATGGTAGCATGTAACATAACCGATGCACCTTTGCTCGACCTTCAGGTTTTCATGACAGTAACGTGCACAAGCAGTTATCCAGATTATTTAAACTTAACTCCGATTAGTTAGATCTTCAACTTGCTGCTATAAAACCAATTTAAGCGTGGACGTTTATTTCGGCTCATTGAAGTCAGGTTTGTTACTTTAATCCCAGCTTTTCTAAATGACTTTTATTAAACAGCCCCCAGGTCTTTGGTGTGTGCCAATGACTGTGCATGTGCTTGTGTGTTGTTGCACTAAACATTTTGCTTACACCCATTACATTGGCTGTTATAAATAATAATCCTTCTTGTTAAAAAAAAAAAGAATCTGATCCCTAGGCAGAAACATAAAAAACTCATATTTTTTACTCACTTTCACTTTTTCCCACCTTTTTCATACTTTTTCTTCACATAAACTCTAAACAACCTGCTTGACAAAAACAGCCCCTTCATTAGATGTCAGAAGGGAGACTTTTTTCTGAGATAAAATACTCTAACAAAGCCTCTAAAGAACAAGAGAACAGAAAAGGGAACAGGAGAAAGTAGGCCTTTTGACTTTAAAGATCAAGATCCACGCTGTTCAAACAAGCAGGATTTCCCACCTTGTCAATCTGTCACACCAAAGAACGGGACGGCAGCTACGCTGAGGTAGATGCTTCATTACAACCTTCTCTAGAAAAGCCAGGGGATGAAAAATACATTGACAGCTGCGTGCAATCATTCGCCGATTGAAATGAGCTTGTTACCTAGCTTACGGCAGTTATTATCGAGCGCTGATCACCATATGCGCTGATGACGGATTGAAGCACTTAACCCACACCGAAGGAATACAAATGCGATGAGAAATCTCTGGAGAGAATCTAAATGAGTAAAAAGTGTCACATGTCATGTAATAACAATGATCAAGGGGCTGAAGTCATAACACTTGCCCAGTAGGACATCCTAAGACTGACATGTTCTGGTGTCCATATTTCATTAAAATGCTCCAGCGTTTTCATGTCACCTTGTCAAGTGCAGTGGATGTCATGTTGGTTTGATGGGAACCAGTAGCATGAGGATGACGCACAGCAGAGGAACTGATACTGGAGATGACCTAAAGAAAGAGATCACAGGTAGGGTTGTAACAATATACCGGTATGACGGTTTACCACGATTTCAACGTGCACGATTATCATACCATGAACAATTGCATATCAACGGTTTTAACCCTTAAAGACCGAGACAGCCGCCCGCGGCTAAAAATAAGTATTGCTCTTAAATGTTTAATAACTTTTGATCCGCTGATCCGATTCATACAATTCAAAGATTGGCATAAAGAAGAGAATCTCAGCTTTCCAGTGCTGTATCACATAACATTCGCCGACTTTCAGAGGCTCCGGAATCAGTGCGGTTACGTCATCAAAATTTGACAACGCTGATTTGACAAAGAAACGCTCGTCACTGTGTCTCCGGACAAATCAGACATGATACATTGATGCATTATCCCTCCTCCATGCCCAGATTGGTTCAAACTCGATATATTACAACCAATAAGCATAGGTTTCGCTTTTGTTTGTGGACCAAGCTTTTTGAACAACACGGAATGAGAGAAAGGCATAAATTTATGCGCGGCTAAATAAAACGCAAAAAAAAAAGTTTTGCATGAAATAATTCTCATACTAAGTACTTTTGCATGCACAGCAGCACAGAAACATGACAAAACAGTGACACAGCAAAGACGAACTGCTGCTCCTGCTGTTTTCAAAAGACGCAAATGAAGATGCAGCTGTTTGTCTGCATTGCAGACAACCATATCCATAGACAACCATATCCATGCTGGCACATAAAACCTAAGGATGTTCCATATTGAATCTAGTTTCGTTATGTAACTATTTATAGTATAGTAAATATTTATATCTATTTTTTACTGAGGATTTGCACCATGTTTATTTGGACTTTATTTGGACTTTGACACATTATTTATTATTTTCTTATTTTTATTTGTTCATTGTAAGTGGTGTTGTTTATAGTAACTAAAAATATATTATTTGGAAAAAGTCAAATTTGCTTCACTGTTCTATTATTTTGTAACATTTGTAACATACCGTATACCGCGAAACCGTCAAACCGTGGTATTGTTTTAGACGATTATCATACCGTGAAAAATTCATACCGTTACAACCCTAATCACAGGATATTTTTTTTACATTATAGAAAAATATTTTCTACAAAAACCACTACCTACATGCCTTCTACAACTCAGTGACTCATTTCCTTTTTTCAGTTCCTTCATGACAATTTGCATTAGTATAATAACATTATTATTATTTATTATATGCATACTTATATTTTTTAAATAAAAACTAGTTTAGGCGAGGCAGTGGCGCAGTAGGTAGTGCTGTCGCCTCACAGCAAGAAGGTCGCTGGTTCGAACCTCGGCTCAGTTGGCGTTTCTGTGTGGAGTTTGCATGTTCTCCCTGCCTTCGCGTGGGTTTCCTCCGGGTGCTCCGGTTTCCACCCACAGTCCAAAGACATGTGGTACAGGTGAATTGGGTGACTAAATTGTCCGTAGTGTGTGAATGTGTGTGTGAATGTTTCCCAGGGATGGGTTGCGGCTGGAAGGGCATCCGCTGCGTAAAAACTTGCTGGATAAGTTGGCGGTTCATTCTGCTGTGGCGACCCCGGATTAATAAAGGGACTAAGCCGACAAGAAAAGGAATGAATGAAAAACTAGTTTAGATGTGTCCACCTGTTAGGTTTGAGAGACGTATGGGGCAATAGGAAGTGCTTGGATATAACTTATAATAACGCTATTATTGTTCATTTATTCGTTTGCTAGAAATTACGACTGAATTTATAAAGAGTTTTGAAAAAAATCTTGGCACGTAACAAACTAAATTGTAGGCTAATGAATGTCTTCAGTGGAGTGCGTACAACACGTTTCCTTATCCACAAAAGTAAAGGAGTAAAGTAAAGAATAAAAGTAACGTAAAGAGAAAGTAAAGAGGCCAAATGGAGGAGGTTCGTTCTTTATCCTTGCGCAGATGGTCTGTTTAACTGTTTTCTCACTAGTGAAGCGTTCAGTTTTCACCATGTAAATTGCAAATGCACCACAGCGCAACACACTGGTTGGTTTAATGCATGTTTTGCTCAAAACACACCCATAACTTATTAAGAAACTAATCAGAATTGTTTTATTTTTTTGCCTTAACTGTGTGGAAAAAAATCTAAATTGTACAACGTACGCTTCATTTTTAAAACAGTTTTTATAGTTGAGTGACTCACCCTATGGGTGAATTTGGACCTTTCCTCCTGGGCTGAAAGTAAGCTTTTCCACTGTAGTCTTAGTTTCCCATGTTGCCACTGCAGTGCCTGAATTTCTTGATCCTTCTTCACCGTGAGTTCCTCACCTGATCCACATGCCATTAGATCATCCAGCCCACTAATTGGACCCTGGGGGATCTTCGAGGTACACAAACATGTTATAAAAAACAATTACAATAACTATGGAGAAACCTCTGTAGGCAAAACGTTCAAATCCATAAAACAAAATTAAATTTAAAAAAGAACAATCCTTCAGTAAATAATGTGTTTAACCCCAATGGAGACATGCACCCCAAGCTGCTTCCAGGGGAGATTTTGATTTTGCTTTTTTTTTTTTTTTTTTTTTTTGATTTTTAATTTTGCTAAAATTATTACTCAGGGATGATGAAAGATTAAGAAAAAAAAAACAATAGTGCTTTTATCCTTTTTAGTAAATACAGTTTAAAACTGCTGCTTTCAGCGATGTTTTAGAAGTTAATTACAGCGGTCTATAAACTACAGTATCATTTAAAAACATATTGTCACCAAAATAGTTATAAGATGTTTCTAAAGTCTCTTATGCCGCTACCAAGACAGCATTTGTTTGATCAGGAATCCAGTAAAGCTGTGCTAATGTGAAATATACTGTAATTACATATAAAAAGAAATACATTACTGTTTTATTCCCTTTTAAAACATTAGTCCTGTGATAGCAAAGATAAATTTTCAGCTGCCATTAGTTCACTCTTCAGAGTCACAAAATCCTTCCAAAATCATTCTAATATGCTGATGTGGGGCTCAGTATGCTGATTTATGTGCACATACATACAGAGAGACATTATAAAGACATATATTCATGGAGCAGGTGTTTTGAGAAACATTGCAAAGTATTTTTTTTTGCCTAATAGATGTCTTTATGTTGGTATTAAAGAACAATATATTTTTTTCATCTTTTACGTTATAATATGCATTCTATTATTATCATCATGATACTAATAAATGCTGATAAAAGCTAGAAACAAAAGCAACACATTTTTGGTTTGGTATAATAATGGGTTTTGGCAGTGCATAAACCAAGTCTGAAAACACTGACTCATCTAATTGATAAACTTAAGATTGATCCAAAAATCTAACAGGATTTTAAATCATTCTGCTCTCTTTCAAATTCTTTTAAAGACAATTCGATTAGTTCAAATAAGAGTAAGCAGGAGCTAAAGTGATCAGTGCTTGCCAAACTCACCACCACAGTGGTTGCCAGGGTGTTGTTATATGATTTGTGGGGTGTTCTGGGTGGTTGCTAGCTTACCTGCTACAAACAAAAGAGCTCACCTTAAGAAAATTATCCTCAAATGTACGTGTACAATGTTTTTTTTTGTCCATGTTTTTTTTTTTAATTCTCACATAAATCAGATTCCTTTTATTCACAGTACAATACTTCTCCACAGTTATACTATTTGTGAATTAATCAATGTCTAAAGCAAAAACATTAAACTGATGTATACTTAAAGAGATAAAAAAAAAACTTTTCTCCCTGTTCATACTCCCTTAAGGGGTTTGAAAGCTTAATGAGGTTCCTTCTGTTAAACACAAAATAAGATCCTTTGAAAACATTTAGAAACTAGTAACAATTGACTTTCACATACAAATACTATAGAAGTCAATGGTTAAATGTTTCCAACAGTTTTTAAAATAGCTTCTTTTTAGCTCAAGAGAAAATATAAACTTAACCAGGTTTGTGACAAGTGAAGTAAATAATGGCATCATTTTCAGTTTTAGGGGAATTATTACTTTAAGAATAGTATCATTAGCATCTGATCTCTTAGGAATGTCCCCTCATGCAAGTCTTGATAAGTGCAAAATGAGGCTTTTCAATTTTCTAATTTTTAATGCAAGAAAATGTATACTTTTACAATGGATCTCAGATAAGGCTCTCTCTGTTAAGATGTTGCATCGAACTAGTCTTTAATATGTGTCGTTAGATTATCTGACCTGTATTGGCCATGATAAAAGTGGAGTTTTTCATAAAGTTTGGGAAGATTTCCTGGCATTTGTTAATTTTGAAATTGCTTCTATCCTGTTAAGAGGATTCATTTTAAAATATTATGGCTGTTTAACACTTACTGTTAATACTTCAATATTCTTTTTTCCCCAGATCTACGGAATTACTATGTACAGTTGAAGTCAGAATTATTAGCCCCCTGTTTATTTTTACCCAGATTTTTAACAGATTTTTTTCAAAACATTTCTTAATATTGTATTTTTAATAACTCATCTGTAATAACTGACTTCTTTTATCTTTGTCATGATGACAGTCAATAATATTTGACTAGATATTTTATTAAGACACTACTATACAGCTTAAAGTGACTTTTAAAGGCTTAACTAGGTTAATTAGGTTAACTAGGCAGGATAGGATAATTAGGCAAGTTATTGTATAATGATGTTGTGTAGACTATCGAAAAAAATATATAGCTTAAAGGGGCTAATCATTTTGACCTTAGAATGTTTTTTTTTTTTATTACAAACTGCTTTTATTCTAGCCGAAATAAAACAAATAAGACTTTCTCCAGAAGAAAAAAATATTATCAGACATACTGTGAAAATTAGCTTGCTCTGTTAAACATTATTTGAGAAAAAAAAAAAAAACATTTCAAGGGTGGGGGGAGGGTAATAATATTATATTTGTGCATATACATTGGTCAGTAATGAAGCCAAATCTGGAGCTTATCTAACAAAATAACTCACAATAATGGTCCAAAAACTAGTCCATCCAAATTTATATGTTATAAAATAAAATTAAATACAAATTTGAAAAAGAGGAAATCAAAAGAAGCAAAAAATTTGAAAAACTTTTTTTTTGCAATATTTTGCTTGAATTTAAATATATTATCTTCTAATTTCTAAATATGTTTGGTGACTAAAATAATATTTAAAAAATGATCCGTTTAATAAATCTGTTTTGTTTAAATGCACTAAAATACATTGCCTATATTCACTGATAAATAAATGAAAATATTCATTTTCAAAATGTGGTGTACTCAATTATGCAAAGAACTGTACATACATACATACATACATACATACACACACACGCACACACACATATGTATATGTATATATATATATATATATATATATATATATATATATATATATGTATATATATATATATATATATATATATATACGTATATATATATATATGTATATATATATATATGTATATATATATATATGTATATATATATATATATATATATATATATATATATGTATATATATATATATATATATATATATGTATATATATATATATATATATATATATGTATATATATATATGTATATATATATATATATGTATATATATATATGTATATATATATATATATGTATATATATATATATATGTATATATATATATATGTATATATATATATATATATATGTATATATATATATATATATGTATATATATATATATATATATGTATATATATATATATATATGTATATATATATATATATATATATATATATATATATATATATATATATATACACACACACACACATACACACACACACACACGCACGCACGCACACACACAGAAAAATAGTATCATTCTCCCTATCTACAGAGTGATCAAAAGTCATGTTTGTCTTAGCAAATACCATCACTAAAATGATGAAATAGACACTTAGAATACCTCCATTAGATTTGTTTTTTTGTTTTTCAGACTAAACCAATTAGGCTTTCAAAAGAAGTGAAACAGCCTTACAAATTGATCCTAATTGTAAACAGAATTTTATTCCGTGTGTTTCATTCATGATTGCTTTTCATTAGAATTGTATTAAATTAGTCAGCCAAACCACAAGTTAACTCTTTAGCATCTTGTGTAATGATTTTGAGAGGCTGCTAATGTGATTTAAAAATCAACACAGTTCCTTTTTTAAAGAATATGTGGTAGAAAAAAGGTGTCTGTAGTATTATTCTGCTCTCTGCTGGCCTTATATAAAACAACACATGCTCTTCTTACATTACCAAAACTAAAAGCAATGAGCATATTTTGTTATTTTCCCTATTATCAGACCCCCAAAACCCCAGGTCTCACCGTTGGTGCAGAAGAGAGCGTGTCTAACTGATAAACCTTCTCTGCCAGCAGGAAGTCCAGCAGATTTCCCGATGCCAGCAGCCAGCCAAGCGCCAACAGCAGATCTCGGCTCTCCATCTCCTCTATGTGACTCGTGGGCCTGGGCTCCACCACCCAAGGAGCCCCATAGCCACAGTAACACAGAGCACTCCTCACAAACAGCAGCTGTGTGTCTGCAAGCACAGCACTGTGGGTAGTACAAACAGCAATGCATCACATATGGACTGCAGTTACAGGCAATGATCAATTTTACCAAACTCTTGGTGTTTAGAGTCCCGGCACGCACAGTCCAGTGCAAACGCTCTCTGCAGAAGCCTATTTAACAAACTCCACATGTCCACCACCTAAAAGCAAAGCAGATTTTTAAGCACACTAAGCAAGGTTTGTCTAGTTAATCATGAGTTATCTATAAAATTATAATAAATTAAATTATAAAAAGAAAAGGGTATGCAGTGCTGCTGTATAATAATGGTGCTATCAATCAAGCCTTTATTTGTCACTACACTTTCGTATAGCAAAATTGGACCCCCCAGACCATACACAAAACATCACAAACAACTTTTCAGGGGAGACAGATCTTAGGAGGTAGCATTTAGAAACGAAGAAAGATACATTTGGACAGTTAGGCTAAAAAACACCCCCTCAGCTTGCCCTTGATTAGGACAAAGTGAGAAAAGGGAGAAAAACAGCCCTATCTTAGCATAAGCACACCGGCAAGACACAACATAGACAGAGGAGATGGGAACAGGGGTAATGGACGGTGAAACCAAGTTTGATATTTATATAACATTTTAAATTGGGGGTTTAAAGTAGGCATGGGTTTCAAGATTTACCGTGGTTTGAAAAAGTCAAGGTTTTAAAACGGCAAAAGAAAATAATAATAGTAATAATAACAAATAAATGTTATATAATTTCTAAGGTATATTTAAAGTGTTTTTGAAACTAATGAAGCTAGCAGAAGTCAATAATTTATTTAAATTATTTAGCCTGAAATGTTTCCTGTTACAAAATATTATAAATGTTTCCTAAAATGAAATATTGTGTATTTAAAGGGGGACAAAAAGTTTTCTTAAGACATTTTAAAAAATTGTTATTTTAGAGCAGTAATCACAATACCATGAAACCATGATATTTTTATACAAGGTTATTATACCATCAGAAACTTATACCGGTCCATGTCTAGTTTAGAATCTTTTAGATGCCACATACCCCAAATATGACCATTCAGGTGCGAGGGACCCTTATCCTAAGTTGTAAAAAAATATCTATATAGATGCTTTTATAAGAACCCAATTATACAATGAAAAATAACTATGCTAATTGCTATGCTTATCAAACGTGTATATAATGTTTGAAAAAGCATTGTTTCTAATAAGTTACAATACATTTTTTCTATTTAATATAGTACTATATTTATTCATTCACACATCTAATGACATATTGTGGCTTTTGTTAACTATTTTAAACAAACTGTTAACGTTACATATATAATTTCATATACTCCTAATTTACATAAGTATAATGTATCATAAATGTATTATTAAGTATTGTTTTATAATCAATTTTACAATCATAAAGATTATTTAAAAATAATTTCTGTTTTACTTTCTGTACTCACGTTTACTCTGTCTATCTATCTAACGTTATATCTATCTAACGTTATCTATCTATCTATCTAAGTTATCATCTCCGACTGACTAAATGAATTGTACACAAAGCGTGGAATTATCATGACATTTTATGGGTAACGTTAAATAATAAACGTTAAATATCTATCATATCATTGTATAAGTATGGTTTAATAATTACAAGAAACATTAGAAATAGCCATTCGGGTCTTACCGCATCTTTTCTGTTGAACTTGGCTCTCCTGAATATCTCAGCTGTCGGAATCGTCTCAACGTTTAATCCAGAAAGTAGTTTACAGAGAGACGTTATGACTTCTTTCACTTTAACGCTTTTTGCGCGCTGCATTTTGTTTACAATACTAATATTTTGCTTGTTGACAGCAGCAATGGTCGTTGAGCAAGAGTCACTTCCTAGTTGAGGGACTTAACGCTGTTTTGATTAGTTGTCGTTTTGGCGCGGTAAATGATTGACGTGAGTTCTGACCAATAAGAATTGTAGACAGCCCACTTTTTCCGGAACGTCATACTATGCGCAGTTGATTAGTCTGTTGAGTGTTTTATCTATTTTACAACAAAGAGAAATTCATTGATGCTCTCCAGACAAGTGTTATCTTAAAAGGCTTAATGATAGTAACACCAACTGTTCTTTTTGCTTAGTGAATCCTGATACTTCTGTTAATTTATTTTAAACTCCTTCAATGACATTTTGGTGTGATGTTCTTGATTTTATTAAAGATTATGTGAAGGCAGATTTTAAATTTACATATAAGAATGTTATCTTAAGTTTCCATGAATGCGAAAAAGGGAAATATTTATTTCACAGGCCTAAACCTTTTTTTTTTTTTGGCCAAATTTCATATTCACAAGAGCAAGTTTTGTAAGTGTAAACCTTTTTTTCTAATTCTTAAAGTGAAATGAAAATGTATTTTGAGCCTATTGAGGGATCAACAAACTTAAAAGCAAAACGGACAAGGACTTAGATGAATATATTGGCACGTATCTTAGACTAAATGACTGAAAACCCCTGGATTGTTGTTGTTTGATTGATGACAATTTGTTGTTAATGTTTTTTAAGCATTCAATAAAAAAGTATATTGTTTTATTCTTATTATTTATATTCCTACTCCATGTTGTTATATATTTAAAATGAAGAGGTTCTTAAAGAATCCGAAAGCATTCGAGTTAATCGGTCAGTATTATTTTATTGACTGCAATCCGCTAAGCAATTTGCTTTTTAACAATATTGAAGTTGCAAGAAAATGTGTTGACATGTAAATAATGACCAAAATCCCTTTTCAGTCACATGAATTCAAAGAGGACAAACAACTTATTAAGATGTAACATTTATGATAACAAAGCTTAATACAATATATATGTTGTCATTTTTTGCTTAGTGTTAAGTCAGATGTGTATTTAATGTACATACACATATACTTGTATTATTAATTCAGTAATTCAAGTAAAGGAAGATTGTTTACACCGTTACATTTTAAAGAACTTTATTGCCCCCTACTGTTAAAGGCTGGTCATCCCCCCCCCCCCCCTTTAATAAAACTACATTTAATTCTCTGTTAAAAATAATAATAATGAACAGATATATACACAATACAGTATAACTTGTGCATAGAGGACAAAATAGTTTATTTTCTTAAGTGAAACACAGTAAACAACAAGAACAAAGTTTTAATGTAGTAGACAGGTTGAACAAACATTAAAACATGCTTAGCATACAAAATGTAATCATGCTTATAAATTTGTTTACAGGAAAAGATTCCAAAATCTTTTAATTACAGTATTACTATGGTGCCTTTGGCTATATTAAACTCAAGTTACTCGTGCTACAAAGTGTTAAATTGTTTTCGTTGTGCAACGTCCACATACAAAGTACATTAGTGTGATAAAACACATTATTAAACTGTATGGAAATTGAATAACCTGCATATACATTACATTTTTTGCTAATGTTTAAATATTTTAGCGGGAAATACAAAAAAGCAAATGCATATAATTAAAACAGTCCTTTTTTGAAGTCATTAATGTAGTTTTGTTGTAAGCAGACTCCAACAAGAGAAATACTAAAACATAACACCACTAAAAAGAAACAGTTCAAGCCTACAGTGTGACTTACACTTAATGCATAAATCTTTTTTATTTTTCCTGTGTGCAATTTAACATGTTATTGGTCACCCTGAAGAATGTACAAAGTAAGAATGCTTTGTCTTTACCTTCTAATGTTTACTTCATATGGCAACATTTAGATTTTGTGATTATTCAAGTCAAAAGGTTGAATCAAGTTCTTTTAAATGGTAATATGGAGTACAAATATTGGTTTAAATGACAATGACAGTTTTTACAGTGTAAGAAATTAGTACTATTCAATCAGTACTGCTGCATGAATTTAATGATTGTATATGTCTCTACTTGTGCTAAAGCTAACAAAATGGCCTCAAGTGTGCTTTTCAAATATACTCAAACAGTGTTGAATCTCAAAAAAATTGATCTTTAGCTTAATTCCATATAAATACACATAAAAATGCAAATATTGCACATATTTTAAATAGTTAAAATGCTGGTGTTTGAAGAATAAAAATGCACCAACTTTAGAATATTCTAAATAAATTGATTTAACTCTCCCCTTCAGCTTCCTCCTCTTGTTTGATGACAGGGTTCCCTAAAAATGAAAAAGATTATTGTTATACAATGCACTTAAAAACTAGTTTCAAACTGAATAAAATTAAAATAAATAAATCTACAAATTTCAACAGAATTGAGGTTGATAAAAATGGAGTTTTAAATTGCACCTATGATAAAAAAATCTACTTTTCAAGCTGTTTGGACAGACGTGTGTAAGTATAGTGTATAGACCGTCATATTGGGGTGATTTAAACACACCCAGTCCTTTTTTTCAATTTAACAACATAAAAACTGTGGACCAATTGGAGCGTTTTTTAGTGTGGCCCCCCCCGCCCACCAATATTGATTGACAGGTGCGCGTCACCATATCCTCAATTTGTTGTTTCACGTCCGCAATTTTCAGCGTGTGAGTCAAAGCGATGTCACTACAGGAACACCCTTGCCCTATTTTTAGATGTAAGGCTCACTGGGCTCAACAAAAGATCAACATTCACCACATGATCATTGTAATCAGAATTATTGTTTGTAACTTAGTTTGTTTGTAGGTAGGTTTGCAAACTAGTCTACTTTTGGGCGGCGCCCAGTAAGGATTCGGGACACTTCGTGTTTCTGCCGCGCCACAGAGCTCCATCTGAATAGTTTTATTTTAAATAACATGCAAATGTCCGTGTCTGGTGTGCTGTCGCGGCTCTAAGAGGGCCATCCGGTGCCTCAGTCAAAGTTAATTCAGTGTGCGTGGTTTTTAGTCTTGGTGTACAAGCTCGGAACTTTAAACTAGCACACAGTTGGCTGTAAAACTATCCGCTTGTTAAGTGTGATGTCACGCGAAGCAGCTTCCGGGTCCAAGCACTCTATTCAACTGAATGGGGAGATTCATGAAATGCTTCTAATAAACGTTTACAAAGCGATTTAATACTTTCGAAAGTCACGATCGCAATATACATGTCCATGCTTAATATCCAATGGCCAGAAAGTGATTAATTTTTTTATAAATTGTTAAATTTTTGGTATTTGTTATGCAGCAAGCCCAGAGATTGTTGTGTACACTATGACTTTATATAAAATTAACTTTAATGTGTGATAGGAATAAAACGCGATCATAAACAAATGATTTCTCCACTCAAATGAATGGCGGCTTGGACCCGGAAACAGTATACATACGTCACAAACACGTCACCACTTAACAAGGGGATACAAAGACACAGATGATTGTGTACTTCCTGCTTGGTCTGTGTCCGAGTCGTACATGTACGGCTGAATGCTGACCCTCTCATTCATGCTGCTTCTCTCTGACTGCCTGTCTGTTGCCAAACACAGAGCAGGGCAGAGCCTTGTTACGTTGGGCGGGAATTTGAAACTGATTTTCATGTGACGCAACACGCCCCTAAAACAGCGAGCTGTGTACACGCTCCCTAAATGAAACTTTTTAACACATTATAATAAAAAAATCTGAACTGTGATTTGACCTGAACCTAAACTGGCACACTCAGAAGAATCATAATATTAATATTAAATCATAACAAAAAGAGTTAAACTATGTGCCCATTAAGTTACAATCTGTTTGGGCACAGTACCAAACAATCACTAGATTAAATTAGTTAACTTTTTTGGTCATATTGGACTACAAGTAAACACATATAAAACATTTAATCTTTCTGAATCATACACATTATTGTTTTTACAGTATTACTTACCATATTGTAAATATTCATGTACCATATTCACATAGCCATAACCAAATTTTGCAAGATTTTTGATAAGTAAAAAAAGGTAAAACAATCAAAGAGCAGATAGAGGGTTAAATATGCTATTTACCATCTAGCTTTTTGAGTTTGGGAAGTCTCTTTGTAGCCTCCTCTATCCAGTTGCCATCTGCAGAATATTTTTCTTCTAATGGGTTTCCCACAAAGACAAGGTCAACCAGTGATGGAAGATCTGCCAGTTTCAGAAACTCCCCTAAAGAAACAAACAGCTTCATAAATGTTCATCTCTAAAGCAACGTGATTAAAGCTGCTATTAGACTCACCCCACTCCTTCACCAAGTTGTTGGACATGTATAAGACTTTAAGTTTCTTCATGACATGAATTCCCTTCAGTTTTTCTATGAGGTTATAAGAGATCCACAGCTCCTCCAGAGTATCACCCACTGCCTCCTATGACAACAGAAGACATTCTGAAGTTGATTTCTAGCTTTTAGGGTAGTGTATGTTAGGGCTGCATGATAATGGAATTATCTGACATTGCACTGTCTTAATAAACAATGAAATCATAAAACATCCCTTGAAAAGTAAGTGAAAAAATAAAAAGCACTATTTTGTTTTGCTGCAATAAATAAATAAATAAATAAATAAATAAATAAATAAATAAATAAATAAATAAATATATATATATATATATATATAGCAATATGAATCTAATTTCACTGGATAATTTGAATAGCTCTATTTGGAAAGATCTGCATTGATCTGCACTTAATATAATATAATATAATATAATATAATATAATATAATATAATATAATATAATATAATATTATATTATATAGTATAATATAATATAATATAATATAATATAATATAATATAATATAATATAATAAATTACAATCATAAATAAATATGACAGAGCAAAAATAACAATTAAGTTAAAGTAAAAAAATTAAAACAAAGTTAAATAAACAGTGCTTTAGGTTTTTTTGTGGAGTTTACCAGTATTCAGATACAAACATTTAACCATCAATCAAAATAACATGCTCATCATCCAATAAATAATTTTTTACAATAATGTAAAAATTTCATCTTTATATGTTATTCTTCAATAAACAATCTATTTCAGCTAGATTAATCCAACGATGTGACTATTGTAGATTTACACATTGCAATATCTATGCTCAAATGATATACAGTATTGTTCAGCCCTACTGTATGTTTACTATGACATACACATTTGTTTTAATGCTATACAAATGCTATTAATATCTCAAAAATAAATGTTGACATCAATTAAAAAATAGTGAACTATGTCAAGTACACATGGGTAGATTAAAAAAGAGCACAGTGATACAATGAATAATATTAACAATATAAAAAATATAATTTGGAAATAATATTGATTCACAGCTTATAAAAATAATTCAATTGACCACTTGCACACACACGTGCACAAAAGCACAAACAAAAAAATTTATTGAGACATCTTTTTTATTGCCTTGCCATAGAACATGTAATGCACATGCATAAGATGTCAACGTTTTCAAAACAAATATTTTTGAAGCTTTCATGGAGATAATAGTGGTATTATTTTTAAAAGTTTATTTTTTCAGGCCCTACTGCCATGTAAATTATTGGCCAAATCGCAAAAACAAAAAGAAAAAAAAAATAGATGAAAATATGTTGTGTAAAGGCCTCTCATATGTTTTAATGTTCTTTTACTTTACTTACGAGTCCATTGAGGTTTTTGATGTTATTCCGCCCCAAGGACAATATCTTAAGGTTTTCTAAGAGAAAAATAGAAACATAATATTCAGGGATCAGAAATGCACATAAGTTATGCTCTTGAAAGGTGTACTTACTTAGACCATTTAAGTTGGCAATTTTTTCAATGCAGTTTGTAGACAAGGACAATCTCCTGGAAAGGACAGTACAATAAAGATGTAACAGTGAGTTATTATCTCTGACTCACATGGTAGCTGGTGTATAAGACAATACACACAAAAATTAGAGATGAATATTTAGACTTACTCGCAGTTGACAAGATTAGAGAGAGATGCATCCATTTTTTCAATGGGAGGGATTTGACCATAAAGCTTTACTGCCGTGGCATCATTTGCTTTTTCACCAGTTTTTTCCTCCTAGTATTTAAAAAAAAAAAAACAAGTAAAATATTTAAAATCATTATATATAATTCCTAAACTAACACAAATCAGATCATACATTTTACTCAAGTAATGTTTAAAATTTGGAAAAGTTAATCAATAAACTAAATTGGCAAAAAATGTTTTACCCATTTCACCAGGGCCTCTTTAATAGTTGTTGCTTTTGCCTGAAAACACAAACAACAGACATGTGACTAGTCACTCACAACAAAGTGAAGCAATGTTTTGCCCAAGTCGTGGCAAAAATGAAGTTTGGTTTTAGAGCACGTCATTCTACGGAGACCGCAAACTGTTACTTTATTGAACAAACCAGGGCCGGAGTGGGACTCCTTTTCAGCCCTGGGGTTTCAAGCCTCAGACCGGCCCACCTAAGTTCACGACTCACTATATTAAAATAAGGTCATTTCCAATTCAGTTTCTAATTACACTATCACGTCTTTTTTTTTTTTTTTTTTTTTGAGAAAACAGCTGCTTTAGAACTTCAAATGTTCGACAACCCAAACAGTATTATATGTCTCAACAATAAAAATGAAAATAATAATTTACTCAGGCGAGGATCAAACCCGGGTCGGCGACGTTGTAATCTAACGTGCTAACCACTGGGCCACAACGGTTGTATAATGAGTAGTGACTTATAACATTATAAACCTGCAGGCTGGTTATATATGAAAAGAGCAGAGAGCTGTATTAAATTAATGAATAAGAAGACTGTGGTCAAGTAAATGAATAAATTAATTTAAAAAGTGTGACTGCTTAGAGCAACAGATTCTGGAGCTAGGGACACCGGCCCTCGCGGCCAAAAAACGGACCGGCCCACCGGGAATTCTCCCGGTCCTCCCGATTAGCCAATCCGGGCCTGGAACAAACTAAATGTAGTTGTTGGTGCTGTCTTTCTTGATTTTAAAAAGGCCTTTGATAATGTTAACCACAATGTACTTTTAACTAAATTATCGAGATTGAATTTTTTTTCGTTAATGCATTATTATGGATGGAGTCATATTTAAAATCGAGAAAGCAATGTACAAGAATTAATGAGACACGCTCACCATTCATCAATTGTAATTTTGGAGTTCCACAAGGATCATTTCTTGGACCAATTTTGTTTAGTTTATACATTAATGATTTGCCTTATTGCTTCAGACTGGTTATACTGTTCATGTCTCACCCTCAATGTAAGTAAAACTGTGGGAATGTTTTGTTTTTTTAATTAAGAAAAACGAGCAGCATTACTCAGATATTTTAGTTAATGAAGTAATAAATATAGTTGATCATTTTAAATATTTAGATATAATTATTGACTCAAATTTAAATTTTAAAAAACACATTAAGAAGGTTTTCAAAAGTGCTAGAGCAACCCTGAAGATCTATAGAAACATTAGGCATCAGGTACAGTACCTATGGCTGTAGCTAAACTTTTTATGAATACAACGATTTTCCCTCACTTATCTTTTTGTGCTACAAGCTGGTCCCATACGAACATTACAACATCAAAACAATTGTATAAACAAACTGTTAAAATTTTAGCTAAAAAGCCAAGGAGCTATCATCATTGTAATTGTATTGCACAACAAAAATTACTAACATTGGACAGTTTCTTATGTTATGCTGATGTGTGTTTAATGTATAAAATATTTAATGATCTTGCACCACCACCCCTCAAACAATGTGTGATTGTAAGCAAGGAAAATATACGATATATTCAGTTAAACTTAAGAGAACTGTGTTTGGACAATCCGTTTTTTCAGTCACAGCAGCAGAAAGTTGAAATAAAATACTAATGTATATCAGAGAGAGTACCACTTTTAATCATTTTTAAATTGTTCTCAAAATTTGACTTAAACAAAATCAAACATGCAGCGGCTGCATATTTGATTTTGTTTAAGTCTAATTTTGAGAACAATTTAGCAGCCACTGATTTGATTTCATTTTATTGACAATGATGTATTGTATTGTATTGTATTGTATTGTATTGTATTGTAAGTGTATAATGTATTATCTGTTAAATTTGTTACAACTTCCTGCCCAGGGACTACAGATGTAAATTAGCTTTATAGCTAACTCTGGCACAACATGTCATGTTGTACATTGTTCCTGTATAAATAAAAATAAATAAATACAGTTAAGAGGAAATAATAACATGCTACTGTATGTTATTAACAGTTAACAAATTATTTATTAACAAATGACCCTCAAAATAAACACTGTTCTTTTGTTACTTTAAAGCAATTGTTTTTTATGTTATAAGGTTATGTATAGAGCAATTTAAGATGTCAAAATACCTAGTGTGAAATGATCAATATAGTATTGATGTAAACCTTTGTCCTGTAAAAGAGTGTTTTTTTTTATTTAAACAAGTATCTTATTTGTTTAACAATTGGCATATATATGCCAATTGTGTGTGCGTGTGTATATGTATAAACACACACACACACACACAAATACAAACACACACACACACACACACACACACACACACACACACACACATATGCAGTATTACTATGGTATACATGGTAAGATTCCAAACTTTTATAGTTTCACTTTTACTAATTAATAAGCAGTTAATTAGATCAAAAATAGTTTTATTGGAATTTTTTTAAACTTTTTTATTATAATAACGATTCAAGGGTCTAAACGTACCCCTAAATGCTAAAAATACCATAAAGATTCTGCATTTTCAATATTGAAATCAGCAACTCTCAAGCTGATAAACGCAGATGCTAATTTACAAGCTGGCTATCTTCTCGGTTATGTGTGTGGTCTAATCTTAACCAAATGTAATTACTCAGCTAAAACTAATGGATGCATTGCATTTAAAACTTAACTACCTAATGTTTAAACAGCTAGCATTGAGGCTAAATGTTTATGTGCTGCAACTGTCTGACACAAGTCATGAACATCAATGCAGCTTGTAATTCTAGCCTGCATAATAGCTTCCTGTTACATCCAACACCAAACACCTGATTTCCTCCTTTTAAGGAACATATATTTGGTCTCAGTGACATCGCATTATAAATCGTATTAAAGGCAGAAATAATAGGATGGAAACTCACCATGTTGTTCTTTGCGGTTGCTATGGAACTGCCCTCACGCACGGCGCGTGCGCAAAGGGATGCTTCCGACATTCACTGAGCCGCGTATCCGCAAGCAGAAACATAGCGCTGGCCGCGTTGCCATGTGAAAATTTCATTATATAATTATTCTAAAGAGCAAAATGAACCAAAAATGCGAAAATGACTATGAGAGCGAGCTAGGATAAATAAATATAAATAATAAATTTTAAACACCAGTTAAAACATATATAAAAGGTATGAAACACTTTTGGGAATGTTATTCCTGCAGCTCGTTGAAATACTGAAGCTTTTAACTCCTTTTATTTTGTTGCCCTCGATCGCCTACTTTCATGTTGAATAAAAGTTTAAATTCGTGTAAACGTGTGTAAAACGCATTCACACGGTCCAAATCTTGTATTATGCTTTAAAGCAGCTATACAGGAAGTTTTATTGTTGCCTCTATAATGTCGTAATATACCTTACACTGAACAGTTTTAGGACTGGGATTGTATGTTGCAGTATATGTTCGCCATGCATAACATCATTATCCTGGCTTTATGTTTACAAAATCCAACTGAGTGGTTCATGGTGTGATTCCTTAGTTAGACCACTGGGTGGGAGTGATGTAATAATGATTGCAATCACAGACACGCACGCACGCACACACACACACACATGCTTTGGGGTGCTTTGGGGGGGTATAAAAGACGGAGTATGATAAATGACTGGAATGCTAATCATTTCATCTATCATTTTAAAATAATACATATGTCATAAAGTTGTAATAACAGATTTTTATCCTAATTATGACTTTCTATTATTTCTTATCTCATAATTATAAATTATGTCATACAGTAAGGGTAATTTATAAAGTTTTATGCATCATTTTTATAATTTTATTATAACAATTTAATGTTTCATAATAATAATATTACAAAATAAAGTACCCATTATGGAGCAGTCCAGCATTAAATTGTATATATATATATATATATATATATATATATATATATATATATATGTGTGTGTGTGTGTGTGTGTGTGTGTATTTTCTTTTTAGTTGTACATTTATTTTTACAATAAAAACATGTAAAATGTAGAGATTGCATTACTTAAAATATTGAAAAGAAGATTGAGCAATATAACAAATAGCAATATAAATAAAAATTAAATAAAAGCAGAAAGGGTGCATTTTAGGACTTCAGCCCCATAGCTGGAATTGCTTATGGCCCCAAAAACACTAAATCCGCCCCTGACTACAGGTAAAGCTTTACATTACGTGTTAATTTGTCTGTCAAACTTAAGATTCGTAAACTATCAATAATAAATATTATAAAGTTTGATTAATAAAATCAAACTATATCTGTATATTATTTAATATGCTCTGAACCAACATATTTTGATATTTTGATTAACATTAGCTTTCCGAGTACTGGGTTGCAGCTGGAAGGGCATCCACTGTGTACAACATATGCTGGAAAAATTGATGGTTCATTCTTTTGTGGCGACCCCTGATAAATTAAGGGACTAAGTTGAAGGGAAATGAATGTCTGACTGAATGAATAACATTAGCGATGGTTAATAAATGCTATAAAATGTATTGTTTACTGTTAGTTATTGTTACTTATTGAATTAACTATAGGTAACAAATTAGATCTTTTGTAAAGCAACACCCAAATATCTATTTATTACACCATTTAACCAATTTATATTTAGGACAGTGTTCTGAATCATTAATCAGTGAATTAAAAGCAAAATATAAAATATCTAAATGTTAAAATCAGAATTATTAAACCCCCTTTGATTTTTTTTTCAAATATTTCCCAAATGATGTGTAACAGAGCAAGGAAATTTTCACAGTATGTCTGATAATATTTTTTTCTTCTAGAGAAAGTCTTATTTGTTTTATTTTGGCAAGAATAAACGCAGTTGTAATTTTTGAAAAAACATTTAAGGTCACAATTATTTGTCCCTTTAAGCTATATATATATATATATATATATATATATATATATATATATATATATATATATATATATATATATATATATATATATATATTTTTTTTTTTTTTTTTTTTCTTCCCATTTAAATGTCACTTTAAGCAGTATAGAAGTGTCTTGAAAAATATCTAGTAAAATATTATTTATCATGGCAAAGATAAAATAATCAGTTATTAGAAATGAGTTATTGAAACTATGATTAGGAATGTGTTAAATCTGTTAAATAAACAGGGGGCCAATAAGTCAGGGGGTTTAATAATTCTGACTTTAACTGTATGTCTATAAACATATAAACTTCTGCAAAATGTTACATGTTGTAGTCTATATAGACATTGCAAACATAAAGTTCCCAATACAATCTAATGTGTTCGGAATGGAAGCACTACATGGGAATATTGCATTTTCAAGCCTGATGTCAGACTGTATGTTCATTAGAAATTGAATATGTGTTAATCTGTACCACCCTACTGTGTCTTATATTTGCATAATAGTTTTTTTCATTATTATTCTTTTTTCATATAGTCCCCCATGGTCGGTCGCTTTAAATTGCTTTGTCTGCGGTCTCATTAGTTGAATGCCTATTTGTCACATTTATACGGAGGAAATCAGTCGCATTACGCAGGCAAAACCATGAATAATGAGATCCAAGAAATTGTCCTCAGTGCCGAGGAACACTTGTATCTTGGTGATCTGACACACGCATGCGCAGTGCAGCCCAGTGACAGCCGAGCAGCCTCCTCAAGAGCCCAGCAGTGAGAATTCAGACAGCAGCAGTCAAGCTCTCCAGTTCCTGTTTCCGCCACGACTCGCGAAGCATCCCTTTCATTAAAAACATACGCGCTGTGGAGATACCAGTTCGCTAGTGCCAAATCAAGGTAAGTGTATCGCTGTTACATACGACCACATTGTGTTGAGGAAAACGACGTTTTTCTCGCCGGCGAGTTCGCTCCATCCCGGCCTGTTGCTAGCAGCCTTGACTGCTGAACGATAAAAATAACGGTCAGGTTTGCAGCTCGGGTGCATTGTGCTTTCGCGCCGTTATACTGAAGTCTGCTCTGGTCACATAGTCATTATATGGTCAATGTGATCACGAAACAACTGTATAATGTGTTTATGTACTAGAAAGAGATGAATAGGATTGCGAATGGTTATAGAGGTGCCAGATATGTGAAGCCTTCTTTCAGCAAATCCTATAGCGCAAACGAGTCTGCCATGCAAATATGCCGTTCGACATTATTAATGAATTGTTTGTATTATCACGGCTTCCGAAGTGATGCAGCGTAAATGGACGGCATGTTGGACAGAAAGCAGAAATCACAACAGCAGCGCTAGAGTGTCCATGTTTATGTGGGTAGAGAGGAGAGAGAGGCAAGTTAACGCGAAGCCACTGCAGAAAGCGGAGTGTTTACTTTTATGCCACTGTGAAGAATGCAGCGTACTTGGAAAGGAAATATGCTCAAAGGGATAGTTTGCTGGGGTGGATATGAGCTACCTGGTGCTGTTGTTCTTATATCTACATGAATTTGTTTTCTATAAAACAGACATTTTGAAGAATGTTGTGTATATCAAACCTGACGTGACACTGAAAGGGGGCTGAAAATGTCAAGCCTCGGAAATGGTCATAAATGTGTAATAAAGTAGCCAACAGAACTACTTGACGATTTTCAGTTTAAAAAAAGTGATCAAAAGAATTATTTTTTAGTTAATAGCCTGTATATGTGATGACTGATGAGAGGAAATCCTCTAGACTATTTTATTTTAAATGTTTATAAAGCTTATATATAAATATATTAAATGAAATGTTATCTGAAATTTACACAACACAAATATTAACATTTTACTTCAAATTCATTCATTTATTCTTTTTTCTTTGGCTTAGTTCCTTTATTAATCATGGGTCACCACAGCAGAATGAACTGCCAACTTATCCAGCAGATGCTTTACACAGCAGATGCCCTCCCAGCTGCATACTAGCAAACACTATGGCCAATTTAGTTTATTCAATTCACCTACTGTATGTCTTTGGACTGTGGAGGAAATCGGAGCACCCGGGGGAAACCCACACAAACAAGGGGAGAACATGCTAACTTCACACAGAAATGCCAACTGACCAGCCAGAACTCGAACCAGCGACCTTCTTGCTATGAGGCCACAGTGCTAACCACTGAGCCACCATGTCACCTTACATAACCTAAACCTAGTTAATCCTATATTCTGTGACGTTCTGCACTATACATTTCTTACTCCACTATACATTACTACTTCGTTTCTATGGTCAAGTTCTGCAGTTTCAGCTGGATTTTCTTTGTAATTACATTGTTAAATAGTATACATGTCAAAAATGTACTCTCTTTGCCTGAAACATAATAGATCCTTTTCACATTTCCAGGTTTTTAAATAGTTGTGTAAATAGTTGAGAAAAATTAGAGCGCAGTGAACCAGAGAGTACGGCAAATATTTATTTTTCTACGATCCCATTTGCTGAAATAATTTAAGAAAAACTCCACGATGGTGTTATCAAGACTTTCAGAATTCAGAGATTGATGACGGCAGCCAGAGGAGAGAATAATGCCAAATTTACTATCAGCCCCGTAGACGCTGCATTAGAAACACCTCTCATTAGCGGTAATTTGTTTTTTATAAGTTGACACAAAGATTCTATAATACAGCCATAAATGCATATAATATGTTTAAAAAAAATTTTATTAAAAACTTTCAAGGATTTAAGATTTGGATGACCATTAAACATGTCATAACAGTCTTGTGAAAAGGGTCCGTAAATGTGAGTCAATTAAGACAACATTTACATTTTTTAATGAATTATACCCAAAGAAAGAAGCAGGTAGTAAAAGCATGTTATGCGCTTCGATGACGCATGGAATGCTTATTCCGGGTCCAAGACGCTACTTATTTGAATTGAAAAAATATTCATATATGGCCACTATGTGTACAGTATGTGACAGTCTCTGGACTTGCTGCATCACAAATACTAAAATTTTAACAATTAAAAAAAATTGATCACTTTCTGGCATCGAATATTAGGCATGGTTATATATATAGCGATCATGATTTTCAAAGGTATAACAACGCTTTGTAAACATTTATTATTACCATTTAATGAGTCTCCCCAAACAGTTTGATAGAACGCTTGGACCCGGAACCCACTTCGCGTGACGTCACACTTAACAAGTGGATTACAAATATGATGATGATGACGTTTTCTTGTCAAAGTTCCCTCAAGTCTTTTTGCTTTACTGTACAGGGTTTGTTCTCAACTGCAATTGAAACAGAATTAAATGTTATATAGGCACAGGCATTATTTGTCTCCTCCAGTGCTTTTCTTTACTTAATCCACTGCTATCAAAACTATTAGACACACTTGAGGACGTGCACCATTAATTATCATCTTATAACAATTTGGCTTCACTCTTATAAGGCTACTTTGTGGTTTTATCTCCCGTCATGTCATCTGCTGTTTTAATCGATGCTTAGAAAACATTTGCCTCACTTAAGAGCCTTGTAAAATCAATGTGTTCTACAGATGTTCGGCCATAATGCCCAGTCCCTGCTTTTCCAAGCGTACAGCGATTAAGTGCCTTCATTGTCAAGTGTGTTATTACATCTACTAAGACTCATGTGCATTCTTTCAACATTCATACATCTTTAATAGTGCTTTTTTGCACTGAAGCAGCTTATCTCGCTTGACTTGAATTAATGATATAATTAAATGTGCCGTTTTAATTGATACCTCCACAAGCTTGGGTATCTGGTTAGAGATGATGAGATGTTTCTCCTCTAATGTCAGATGGCCATAATTAAAAATTAAACTGCTTTCTAAATTTGCCCTGGATCATTTGATTTGTGTGATATTTCTCTGTTGATAAGCAACAATGTATAACACAAAATTGTGAACATTTCAATTCATATTGTAGCTACATGTTATGTGTATGTTGTGACACAGGGTATACAGGTCTATTCTTGTGTCAGTTAAGAATACTATCTCAGTCAATATACTGTGTGATGATGACTATTTGTTCAAATAACAAATTTATGCTTGGCTTTTAATAATACACCAATATTTTACAGATGATTCTCTATCTGGCCATCTGAGATTTTCAACACAGACTCATTTTGTAAACGGAGGCCTATTTACGTTTCTAGAAATCATGAATTATGTAGCCAGAAGTACATATGGCTGCGTTTTGCATTTAACCCTCTATGGCACAGGTGTCAAAAACAACCCTCCAGGAACTGAATTTGATATGTGCTCTATGGCATTATTTGCCCTCAGGCAACAAACCATTTTTTTTTTCCTACAAACGCCCCGTTTAAAATCTAAAAAATAAAAAAACACAAAAAACTAATAATTAGTTGGTCACCAATACAGTTTGATGTGGGCGTGGGTTTGATCTTTCTTCTGGGGCAAAAGAGCCGTTTTTTGGACCATGTCGTGCTTGAGCGTGCTTGCTAGCTGGACGCAAGATAGATTGAACTTTTTAAACATATTTATATTTAAATATCTTTATATTAAAAATATGTGTGATATGCATGGATATGTGAAGAAGCATATTTGATTGAGAAAAGACACTTTTTGTTATTATCCATATACTAAAATGGTAGTTTGTCATTTGTTGCCTCAGGGCAACATTGTGCAGTCAGACCACTTTTGTAAAAACAATAACATCCTATGAATGGAAATGTGCAGAAATGTATAGGTATCACCATAATATATATTTTTTGCTTCACTGTATACTACTCACAAGAAAATTTATGTTGAAACATTTCATTGAAGTAAAGAACAAGATTGAGAAGTTAGGCTCATTCCTTCCGACTGCGAGCTTGAAGAGTCACATTAGCTATGTTTCCATTCAAAGATGCAAATTAAACTTACAAAAAGCTACAGTTCTGCACAGTTTATGTTTAACCCTGAATAAACAAACCTGATTAAACTTGTTGAGTTCTTCAGGCTTGTTTGAAACCTAGTGTGTTGAAGCAGGGTGAAATATTTCTTCCTCCTAAAACAAAAATTCATGCCATAGAGGGTTAAATCAGTGGTTAATCAGGTTAGTCAGTGCTTTTAAAACCAATATTGGTTGGGTTTAGGGAAAGTGGAGGGTGGGTCAGGTCGATCACTCAATCAGACAGTCAGTTAGTTGACAGCGGCCTCTGATGGATTTACGTGAGAACAGCAGGAATAAATTGCACTCGCAAGTTAAATTTAAGATCTTAAAAAGCGTACACAGTGGCCTCTGGTGGATTTGTGGTTCCTGTCTATGGTTCCTGCATGTGTAGTACTGCCAAAAGTGCCAGGAGTAAAAATGTTAATACCCCACCAGCGGGGCAGGTTGTAACAGGCAGAGCGTTAAAAACCAAGCGGCAACCTCCCGCTCTCCCTCGGAAAGCTAATAAGGAAATAACTGAGACTGCAATTCATCGAAATTCCGCTAGTCCTGGCTCCATAATAGAGCAAATTTCAATTGAGCCCACTGTTAGAATGGCCAACTTTACTGCAGAAAAAAAGGTGTTTACAGCCTGATACAAAGAACGATTTTGGTTCATATTGCTAATATTACCCTTGACAACTGTGAGGGGGGTGATTTTTTTAATAACTCATCTGTTTCCTTTATATTAGGCTATATTAAGTTTGCATAATTAAGAGCGTGGCCACTTGAGTGACAGCTAGGTCTCGCTGGTCACCGTCACTTCACCTCAGCTGACTCCGGCAGATTAGCCACTGAACTCAGCATATTCATCATATTTTTGTGTTGTTTTATGTGGCTTTACACAGTCAGTTGCCTTTTTTACTTATTTCTTACAATTATCAGATGATTTGGGATGCTGTATGCACTTAATTGTGCTCACAAACCATTCATGTGGCCTCTGTTTCCCATGTGAGTAAAGTTATATATTTATACACCATCTCTATAAATTTATTTGTTTTATTATAGATCATTTATCGTTTATATTTTTCTTTAGAGCTGTAAAGCACTCCAGAATCTGACAGATTGATTAGCTGTAGGCTCTAGAACAGTCATCTGAAGCGTTGTCATACAGTTTTATGCTGGATTTCATCAATAGTCTTGCATTTACTCAGACTACATACACACAGACTATATCTGAAGTGTTTGGAAGTGGTTTGCGTTTTCCTCTGGTAGAGAAACGTCATAAGAACAATGCTTAGTTGCTTAGTGTATTACAGCAGTGTTTTTAAAAGTCTAAACACTTTATTGATATAGTGTACAGCCACGCACATGTGGTCAGAATACAAACGAGTCACAGGTAATAAAGTATTAAGCAATATCCCAAAGTAACGTCTGTCTAAGCCAGATCCAAGCAAAATGCCAGCAGGTGTCTGTAGGTCCGCTCACTCTCCGCCTTTTTGCCCTTGTTTGGTATCCCGCCGTGGGTGCGATAACGCGCGAACAAAATGGTGACGGACGCAGATTTCACACAATGAATTTGAATTCAAATAGTAGCTATATTTCCACACCACTTGGCACTTTTTAAAAAAAATTCTACATAGCACAGTGTTTATTTATTTACTTATTGAATAACACATTTTGATTCATTTGCATTAAACAAACGTAAAGCATTTTTAATATAAACATTTCTCAACATTACGCTCCAAATTGACAAATTACTTTGTTAGATTAATTGGTGTCCAACAGTGTGTGGCTTATTTGTAACACCTTGTTACAACTAACCCCACTGTGTCATGTTTTCCTATAAACTGGCTACCAGTCACTTTGTGTATTTTACATCTTTCTAAATGATTTCATTTTTCAGCTTAGAATACGGTAATCACAACAATATAAGATTTCACTAACATACTTTCACAGATTTTTTTAAATAAAAAAATATAGAGTATAATAATAAATACTTTTATGCTGCAAAATTGGTTTCTCCTGTATTTCTCATCCAAATTTCGCCAAACTTTTTTAAGAACTGGGAGGAAGCCTTCTGCCGACACTGTGGTGAAAACCTTGGAAGCATTCCATGGTAAATCCTAAGTAAATACCCTAAAACTCTGTGTTACATTTACCTTCCGTTTTTTTGTGACCCATGCTCCTATAGGCTACAAAGGTTATTTTTATGGGTCAGGTAGAAGTCCCTCCTTCATCTTTCACTTTTTACATTATAGTCAAAGAAACTGAATGAATTTGACACTCTTTTGCTATGTTTGCTATGTAGAGCTGTCCTATCCAACAGCAGTCCCTGTAACCTCCCTAAGGGGTGGCTAATTTAGCTAGGAGCCTTTTACAGGGATTTCTCTTACAAATACACAAACACATAGACTTTTAAACATGTTTTGTCAGGTGTTTACATTATGTTTATTATTAGTTTGCATTTGGTGACCTAATATACTACACTAAGTACACTTAAGTCATTTGTAAAGGTTAGATCAGGTACAAGTTAATAATAACCTTGCAGGTAAGATAATAATAACCTTGCAGGTTAGATTAGGTAACAAATTTATCCTTTTTTGTGCAGTATCAAACAGCTTGCTCTTGTGCAAACAGTACCAGTTTTAAAAGGTGACAAATGATACATCCGTTCATGTTTTCATATTTAAATAAAACTAGCTGTTAGAAAGGTTGTATCAGGGTGTGATGTGACCTTACTTAAATTACCAGTCAGTGAAGAAGGCCAGTATGTTAGTAGTCTTCATTTCTTTTGGTATTGTAATTATCTCTCTTGTTGAACGTTTGCTTTTAATCTTAAAGTTATTTTCAGTCAATCACAACTCTTGTAAATGAACCATAAATATGCATTAATTTGTCATATGCCCCTGGAGTCTCTTTGCAGTTTCTGCTTCATAAGTGTCTAGTAATGACTCACTCGACTCACATGGTTATGGCCGTGAAACATTAACTTGCAAACATAACATGTGATTATGGGATTTCCATAATGTGTAGTTTTGCGTTCCTGCGTGATCTAAAGCTACCTTGGCCCATAAAGGTTTTGCTTGTTGTTTTTTCAAATGAATGATACATACAGTTACAATCTGAATTATTAGCCCCCCTGTTTGCCCCCCACCCCTTCCTTTTTTTTTTTTTTTTTTTTTTAACGGAGGGAACACATTTCTAAACATAATAGTTTTAATAACTCATTCATGATAACAGATTTATTTTGTCTTTGCCATGATGACAGTAAATACATTTTTCAAGACATTATATACAGCTTAAAGTGACATTTAAAGGCTTAATTAGGTTAACTAGGCAAGTTAGGGCAATTAGGCAAGTTATTAGCCCCTTTCACACATATAGACCTTTCTGGAAAATTACCGGCAATTTTCCGGATAGGTCTGTATGTGTGAACATGCCTTTTTTCAAAATAATGGTACATTCGTTCCGGCAATTTTCCGTGCTGCATTGTGTGATTGTAGAAGAAAGATTGCCGGAAAGAGCGCGTTCTAGACGTGGAACGTCTACTTTAGACAATTAAAACACTCAGACACATTCACATCCGCATGGTTTGTGAAAATAAAAGCCTTTGAATATTTTTTCAGACGCATTTAGCTGCTAGATGTTAGCCAGTGGCATTTCTATGTTCCTTCTTAATGCCAACTGTGTTAAAAAATTATTGATAAAATGTTTTAGGGTTGTATTGATAGATGATGCCATCGTGCATCAGTGATGGTCAGTAGACAACACAATGCTAAGCCGGCATCGCCAATACTCCGCCACGCCCCCGTCGCAAAGCATATGCATGTGGAGGCAGTGAGGCAGTGAGTGCCAGCACACACATATTAGGAACTATATTAGGAACACACATATTAGGAACATCTCGAAATCTGAAAGTGTTCCTTCATATGTTTTCATATAAGTTGTTCACAATACTAATCCATCCACAGAATTTGTAATGTTGTCAAGTGTGTAAACATTTAGCTGTGGTTCACGTTTCTACATTTGGATGTCTCACAATGCAGCTGCATGAATGCTAAAGCTAAAAATAAAAGTCAAACCATCAAAAAAAGGCCATCTATGTGTACAAATATAAGCGCAGCAGTGTATAGGTCATTTCTGGTTAACGATGTCAGAATTTGCCTGTATTTTGGAATAGATGTGTGAATGGTCTTTTTCGTAAAAATTCCAAAAAGTCCGTGCCTGTGTGAACACCTTTTTTATGAATTTACCGTGAATTTTCTGGATATTTATCGTTATCACTGTATGAAGGGACTATTGTTTAACGATGGTTTGTTCTGTAGACTATTGAAAAAAGATATAGCTTAAAGGGGCTAATAATTTAATAATAAGAAATTTTAAACTGCTTTTATTCTTGCCGAAATTAAACAAATAAGACTTTCTCCAGAGGAAAAAATATTATCAGACATACTGTGAAAATTTCCTTTCACTATTAAACATCATTTGGGAAATATTTCAAAAAGAAAGAAAAAAAAATCAAAGGGGGGAAATTATTCTGACTTCAACTGTATGTGGTGACTGCACATGGTCATGTAACTGAACACTTTGCCTAGTGGAAATCCACTACACGCATGTCTGTCTTGTCACATTTGTCATATATGAGTAATGAACTGAGAAATCTAATAATGCCCTCAATAGATAATTGTCTCCTGGGGTGAATTATGAAGAAGAATTATTAACCCAAGGAAAGACAGTTCTGGTTTATGCTCATTTTATTGAGATTGAATGAAGGAGTAATAGAGTGTGGGGATTTGCTACTTTCTTAACATACATTCGCCCCGTGCTGTGAAGTGAAGGTCAGGATGGGGGCTGTAGTAAAGCTCAAAATCACGGATCAGACAGGAGCAAAGGGAATCTCTTTCCCCTCCCCCGCTCCCCGTGCTCATCTCTTCTATTCTGCCAATATCAGGTGACTACTCTTGGCTGAGTTTCCATAGCAATGTGGGCAGTGGGCGGGGATAAAGAGGTTCTGATCAGTTTTAATGATAGTGTAGTTTGCCTCTCTGAAAAGGAGATGGAAAATCTCTTCCAGGAGGTTTTGATTGGAATGGCAGGGAGATGTGGGATTGGACGACAGGGACCAGCGTTTACAAGTGCAGGTGTGTGTGTGTGTTTGCATGAGATGGATGATGAAGCTGCGGTGGGATAGGATAATCACATGGATGAGATCTCTGGCGGGGATCCTAATGGCAGACCATGTAGCTTTCCACATGATGAACATTCGCAGTCACTCTTTCCCCATTCTACCTCAGTGGCGGTGGACAGCAAGGAAGAACGACCCAGCTATTGTCTTTACTTGCTCTCTCTTTCCCAGGACAAGGGAGACCATAAGTCATTCTTCAGGGCCGTTGGAGAATATAAAAGTCTGTGTGTGTGTGTGTGCATGCTTGTGCATTTGTGTGTGTTTTGCTGGTAGGTTCTTGGCTCACTGCTTTTGCGCCCATCAGACTTGACAGTGGCCAACGACAGGGAGCTGTTTCATCGGCTATAAATACCACACTGCAATGTGGAGCATCGCTGTGGCAGCTGCAGGGGAACTGCTCCGCCATCGCCCACACACGAGGAGAGGAAGGGTCAGGATTACACCAACCACAGACCTTGTTTGACCCCTGCAGGAAAATGATATGTTTTTGCACAAACATATGGTTTGAATGATTAAATTGGCATATTTGCGCTGGAAGCCGTGCATTTGCAGTCATCATAGTCAATGATTACCTACCTCAGGGCTTCATTTAAACCAGAGGAAATTTGTCGCACAACGAGTTCTCCATGCCCTTGCCATAGTCACAGATGAACGGGAGCGATTGTGCCAAATGCACATCTGCATAGGCAGTTGGTAGACTCTCTCAGATGGCAGGGTGAACAGTCCTCAGCAAATTGAGTTGAGACCCTTGTTTTGAGTTGCGAACCCAAAGGCGCTCTATTTGCACAATAATCGTGTCTTCTGCTTGAGCTTCTTGCATACAATCAGGCCAAGGTTAAGAGGCAAAAAACTAGCAACAGAAATAGACTCTAACATTTTTTTGCAGGTCCTCATGTATTTGGTTTTTGTTACACCCCATTATTCACCCCGCTTCTTCATCTGTGCTAGCAAACACGCATCAGCTCGCGGGAAATTGTTGATAGGTACAGTAATGCGCAAGGTTGGGCAAGTTACTTGAAAAATGTAGTATGCTAAGCTATTAGCTCTACTTAAAATGTAGCTTAACTACACTAAAAGCTACTCTCTGGGAAATGTAGCAAGCTAAGTTAAAAGCTAGTTTTAAAATATATAATTTTTATTGCAATAAAAAAAAATACATCCTAGCTATTTTTGCAATTTTCATTTTTAAAAAGAAGCAACTTAAATCCAAGTCAATCATATGTTAGTGATCAATAAAACTGTCAATGAAACATATGAGGCATAATTACACAGTTCAATTGTTTACTGCAAATAATATGCTGTACCAAACAGAAACAAATTATAGTATATAACAGCAAAAAACGAAAAAATCTAATAAAACCAGGTGTTACACATCAAAATGCCATTGTTATTTATATTAAAGGGAGATATTTAGCAACAAGCATTATATTGTACATTTACAACTCTTTATTAATGAATTAATAGTAATTAATACTAATAGTTATTATCAATGTATACATTGTATACTCCTCTTCCATAGTCATCTTTGGTAGGCAATATTACAGACCAGAGTGAGAGATGGCAGTAATGCACCAAAAAGTTTGCTGTCGACCACCATAAAACAGGTAGAAGAAAAAAGTAATCACTCTCACTGTCATATGAATTTACTTTCATCGGCTAAACAACAACCTCACAGCTCCGTGTATGTCGGTGCCGTCACTTATTATTCTGCGATTGGTAAATGAAGCTTGTGTGGACGTTTCTGCGCTACTTGACAAAAAATAGCTTTGCTACAAAAAACTATTTGATTTATAAAGTAGTGACGCTGCTACCACCACGCTGCTAAGAAATGTAGTTAATGTAGTAGCATCACTACTTTCCCAATGCTGGTAATACACTGTTTTTGACTAGATTAGTTTAGAAACAATTTTAACAAGTAGCAGAAGACTTATATGAATGGAATTGATATTTCAGATCAAGCAGATTTTTTTGTGCAATTTGACATGCTTTTTTTTACAGCGCATTGTGTTCTGCATCCTGATTGACTGTAGACCATTGCCAATCAATCTCCTCCATGCCGCGTCACCTGTATAGTACAGAATGTGTTTAGCTTGCCAAATTTACATACATTTTCGCTAACAGTTTGCCTTTGAAGTGCTGTACTGTGTGTTTGCAAGTTTTCTTCCTAACAAAATCCGTAATTATGATGAAACCTTCTGCACCATCAAAGGCACCTGCGGTAGCACCCAAATAGCATAGGGAGATGCTAACCATTGGACAGAAATGACTTTTGGACATGCTAATGGAAGGTACCCTGCAGGCACAGGATGTCAACATGACGTCATATTGACGGTGTACCACAACGTTGTAGGGATGTTGGATTTTGTTTGGAAATAAAAATCGTGTTGATGACAGAACCCAATGTCATGCTGACATCAATGTCCAACGACCAACCTAAAATCAACCAAATATCAATGTCTAATCATGTTACACCTTGATGTGGTGTGGACATTACCACTTTGACATCTATCAGATGCTGGATTTTGGTCACTTCTAACTTAACCTAAAATCAACCAAAAATCTATGTAATTTGACATCATTATTGGACGTCGAAACAATGTGGTCCTTGGACACTGGCTAGACATTGAATTTTGCACACTTGACGCCATGACCTAAATCTAACCTAATATTATTGTCTTATGATATTGTGTGCCTGCTGGGTAGAAGTTACGTGAGTGTTAAATCAAGAGAAAAGTGTGAAAATGTTAATGTCTATCTAAGAAATGTGTATGTGTAGTGAGGGGTTTTACAGCCTTAAAACGTCTATAAAAATTGTATAAAATAAAGCTGACTACTTTGTGGATTTCACCTATTGCAGGCTACTTTTGAATAACTCTCATGATTAATGAGGGAGCACTGTATACTAGGGATGTAACGGTATTGTAAATACTGTCATACCGCAATATTAATTTTTTTCGATATTACCGTAGTCGCATGACTCGGTAAAACTATAGGTCTTCTGAGAAAATTTGCTCAGGCGAATGAAGCGATCGGAGGTACTGGAAACTACAATTCCCATCAGCCCAGGCCTGGCCATAATCCCTTGCGGTCTGTTGTCGCTACAGATCCAGTAATGCGGAAATGGAGTGTGCTGCTAGTAGCGGGGATCAAAAAGAGCTGGAAAACCCTAAAGCGGGTGTTGTCGCCGCGCGCGTACTGAATAGGGGTGTTGTCGCGCGAGTTCTTATCAGCTGTGTTGTCGCGCGCGTACTGAATAGCGGTGTTGTCGCACGAGTTCTTATCAGCTGTGTTGTCGCGCGCGTACTGAATAGCGGTGTTGTCGCACGAGTTCTTATCAGCTGTGTTGTCGCGCGAGTTCTTATCAGCTGTGTTGTCGCGCGCGTACTGAATAGCGGTGTTGTCGCACGAGTTCTTATCAGCTGTGTTGTCGCGCGAGTTCTTATCAGCTGTGTTGTCGCGCGCGTACTTATCAGCTGTGTTGTCGCGCGCGTACTGTAAAGCGGGGACGGAGGGTATGTCACGTCGCGGGGGCACTTTTGATCATTTTGGAAGGGAACTTTCTATCCAAGACTAAAAAGGGCATGTGCACTGCACAGGTTGAGCACTGTGTGTGCACGTGCCTGCAAGTTGGGGAATACGACTAATAATCAGTCATGGGGACTGCAGAAACACAGCACACTGTTCAGATTGATGCAGACATGAGATCTCTATCTCACTCATGGTTTGTCCTCTCAAGTGGGGGAAAGACAATGCACAACATTACCCACTGCTGTCAACCTGGGCCAAGTCATATCTCTCTTGTCCCAGAAACCTCAGTCCCAAATGAGAGGGTTTTTTTCTGTTGCAGGGGACATTGTAAATACCCAGAGATACCAGCTTTTACCAGATTATATTTATATGATAATTTTCCTTTAAACCCATCTCAATCTAAGTGAGTGAGTGATTAAATGTTGAATGTGATGAGTTTTCAACACTACTAAATTGAAACTTAATTTTTTTACATGTTTTAATTTTTTTTTGTTATTAAAATTGAAGTTCCTGTTTCAAAGCTTACAGATAGATGGCTAATTTGTATGTCATTGACACTTTTGGCACTTTTTTAAAGTATTTTCATAAGTTTTGTTTTTTCCTGTAAATGATTCAATAAATACTGTACCGTGACATTCATACCGAGGTATTACCGTACCGTGAAATTCTGATACCGTTACATCCCTACTGTATACTCAGTGGTGAGTGTCTGGTCTGGATAGTAGCATTACAGAAGACAATCAGGAAACCCATTGCAATAATCAAAAGATATTTAAAGTTTGTTGGATGAGTATTGTGACATCCAACTGAACTGGAATAGTGGATCAAGGGCTCTCACAGCAATGAGATGAGAAATCTTTCTATGGTGTTATGACCGAGCCATCAAAATTATATCGTTAAAGTCTTTACTTTCAGAACAGAAGCCAATTTTTAGATTTTGGTTGTCAATTTTGATTTCATCGTGACTTAAAATCCACAAAGAAAGTCTAGTAGGTAGTTCAGTAAAAACAAAATACATCCAATTTAATAAGACTTAAGAAAAATTTGGAAATTGTGATGTAGTATACCACAATCACAAACATTCTTTTCTTAGTGAGATGAATTAAAAAAAATCACAATGTTTTCAGTCAAACGGATCATTTTCTATGCAAGTTTTACTGGGACTGAATGAGAGGGAAAACACATGTATGATCTGGAGAGGATTACAAAATGCACACATGCGAAACACAAATGTACTTGACCTTTTTAAAGAAAGCTAGTCCCATCCAAACAGGCTTTATGCTGAGTACCCAGGGGGCTGTCTGAGGTAAGGATGATGGAAGCATTTTTAAGGCATCCAGTCCGCATTGCTAGTCTGCATTGCTTAGCTTTGACCTGAGTGAGACTGCTGCCTCAGCTCAACTGGAGCATGCTCAATGGCATCCCTAATGTCTTGTGGATCGCTAACGGCTTCTCTAGGACAATTAAGCATCTCTGCAGTGCTTACAAAGATGGATGGATATCTGCATATACAGCACAGAGGTAGGCTGAGAGAGCAACCATGGTGTCTTTTGGATTAATAAACAAACCAGATTTGCAGGGTTAGGGCATCTCATCCATCAAGTGGCAGTTCTCAAGAGTCATCGGGTCAGGATTGGTCAAGCTCAAACATTGCTACGCTTCAAGATTATCAGAGTTGGACTGTACGTCAGTGAGTTGTTATCCCTGTTATGCATGAAGCAGGGGTGAGGGATTGTTATACTAAGAGGATTCAGGAGGTTTGGCATGACTGGATTTTAAAGTGTTCAGACTGATATCTTTAACAGCTTCAAGCATGCTGACTCTCGGAGCACATGATACCGGTAACAGAGGGCATGGAGGGTAATGCAGAGAGTAGCCTAGTTATAGTAGCACGGGCTTTCTAACCCGGACTTTTTGCCTTCTTTTGCTGTACCTTTGTCTCTTTGGGGCTTTTTTCACCTGGTCACTTCATGCATTTTTTCTTATCGGAATCCAATCATAAAAAGACAAGGTGTAATTGCCTTCAGAAAAGAGATAAACTGTGTCAATCCAATTGCTTTACCTGCAGGAGGTGGTTTGGAAGGCAAGTCTAAATGCATCTAGTTGTTAAAATCACATATGTAAAATTTACTCTTCTCAAAATGTCAAAAACAATGTGAGATAAAAGCTGTGACATGTAGGGCTGCACTATATTGGAAAAGTCTGATATTGCGATATTTAATTTTTTTGCGATAAATATTACAATATTAATACATGCTTGACTAGCTCTATTTGATGGTTTTCTGGGTAGTCTAACATTATTCAGGTACAGCAATAAATAAATACACTACAATACATGCTTTTCATACTTTGTCTCATTTCTAGTCCAAATATCTAAAAATTCTTATACCAAGCAAAAAGAAATAATCAAATAAGTCAAAATTAAATATTTTTTTTTGTACAAGCTAAATTATCTGCCAATGGGGTAAGTGAAATAATCTTGATTTTGCTTTTAAATGTAGATATTTGGACTAGAAACATGACAAAAATAAGTAATCTAAGTAAGATTTTGTGGTTGTTGCATGAATATAAATTCTGTATAAATAATTAAATGCAATATTTTGATATGCAGTCGCAGGCCTTAAAAACACATGCAAATGATAAATCTTAAAGTACTCCGTGACTGACGTCTTTAAACACAACCACGCGTTCAGTTTTTACTGTTGATATTTGGCCCCAATTAATCAAGAAGCGATGATTTTGTTCTCTTTGACAACTTGGATGGACTTGGACTTTTTCTAGATATGCGCATACATTTAATTAGCATCTTTGGATAAAAACATAGCTGCTGACTCTGTAAAATCATGTGTGTTCTGTAGGTCCTGGTAAACTATAATTTAGACTTAACATTGCATATCTTGGAATGTAACTTTTGCACATGCTCACATTGTGATATCAATTCTGAAACGATATATTGTGCAGCCCTAGTGACATGTATAAATATTGTGACTTTTTTTATTGACAAGAATATGACATATTCAGACTTAACAATGCTAATGCAAGGAAAATATCAAAGATGACAGTTTGGGATTTTTGTTTTGTTTGATTTTATATTTTAGTTTCATTCTATTTTTACCATTTACCATTAAGCAATAGAAATAGTATGCTTAATTGTTATTAATCGACAGCTTTAACATCAGAGACACATTACATCCTATAGCCTGTAAAATAGCTTATGTTTTTTAAAGGGTGACACGGTGGCTCAATGGTTAGCACTGTCGACTCACCAAAAGAAGGTGCAGTTAGCATTTATGTGAGTTTGCATGTTCTCCCCGTGATGGCATGGGTTTTCACTGGGTACTCCAGTTTCCTCCATTGTCCAAACTTATCTGTAGGTGAACTGAATAAACTAAATTGATCGTGGTTTGTGTGTGTGAATGACAGTGTATGGATTTTTCCCAGTAATGGGTTGCAGCTGGAAGGGTAAAACATGCTGGATAAGTTGGCGGTTCATTCTGCTGTAGCAACCTCTGGTGAATAAAGGGACTAAGCTGAAGGAAAATTAATGAAATCAACGTTTCTTAAAAAAGTCATAAAAAAGCAGGGTATCTGATAGGGATGCTCAAAATAATCGATTAACCGTTAACCGAAAGGGTGCGTTTGTAACCGATTAATGCTATCAGTTGAACGATTAAAAATATTATTTTATATATTTTTAGTTTGGCTGCATAAGGGGCCGTTTGAATGTGCCTTTGCGTTAAGAGGGGCATCTTTTGCATGCGGCTCATCCCAGAGCAGCAGTTTGTGTTGTCAAGACAACTACAGAGAACTTTTAAAGAGCATGGTTTCCGCACCATATAATCGCACCAAAACATATTAAAAAGTAAGTGAATTATAACAGCGTAAACTTTTCTGTAACCGTATAGTGCTGTGCGCTTTCTGTTTAACCCTTTGGCGTTACTTGCTGACTGACTGACTGACAGGTGCGCGATGCGTGAGGCCAGCAAACTCGACGAAGCTTTCAGTTGAGATGAACACAGTTTCTATAGTTATAGGCTACTTTATTTATAGATAAAGTATGACTTTGTATATAATCACTCTATCTTGCTGGAGTTTATAGCCGTTTCGCTTTACTTCAGGACACATTAACACCGCTCTGAAGGTCTAATCACTGTTTTAAGTTATCCAGAGCTGTATGAATGTACAAATCTTGAATATCTTGAATATTATTAAATATTACAATTGTAAAAACACAGACAGCAACACTTTTGCACAATCGATACCCAGCTGATTCAGTCGTTTCATAAGAGGACCGCGCTTTCTTTTCTTTTTTCCTTGTCAACATAAAGGCAGTGAGGTGCGCCTTTTTTGGCGCCTTGTTCAACTGCAAGACATGCTTAACTTGCGGGACGATAACGTATAACCCGTGCCTACAGACACATTTGCCAAAGAAGCAAAATGGAAGAAGAATATTGCTGTTTGATTGTTGAGGCTAAACCATTGCTGATGTTGACCTGGATCTGCGTAATAAACGCAACAAATAGCCTTTACCTTTTATTTTACAGCTTATAAAGCATGTATACACATTAATGCAATATCATATTTAAACAACAAAACTGCTTACAAAAAGTCAAGATATGCGCGCGTTGTTGTCTTTTTATCACCGCAGCGTGCGCACTTGAACCGCGAGAGAGAGAGAGGAAACCATACATCAGGACATATTCTTTAAAATAATGATTTCTATTAAAAATGTAAAAAGGTTTTGTGATTCATAATAATACCAGCGGGGCATTAAATGAAGGCATATTTTCTGTGGAGCGAGCAATTTGAGGAAGTCTGCGATTTTTATTTGACGGAAGAAAAAAACATATGATTGGGAAAAAACAGCCTATGCCGGTTATTAAAAAGAATCAGTCAGTATTTTCGTTTTGTAATATAAATTAATTATTTAAGTGAAAATAATTTAGGGCAGTCCTATTTATTTTATTCATTTTATTTAGTATATTCTGTTCTTCTGTGCTAAACACTGCAGGTGTGTGAAAATGCTCTATTGTTATGTTCTATTATTAATATGCTAGCATGTTAAAATAAATCAGTATTTTATGCAATATTTAATGTGTCAGACACAAAATAGACACGTCAATTTGTTTAATATAAAATTAATATTAATCTGACCAGTTAACTGTTAATAACCGATTAATGAGCGGCGGTTGTCGGTTAGCAAAATTAACCGAAATGAGCATCCCTAGTATATGATGCTTTAGTATAAAAACTATTTAAATTAGCATATGGTGTGAGATTTGGAGGTTTGATTTCTATCAGTTTATGTATAGCCAAAAGCAAATGGAACCATTTTCACAAATCAAATCTGATCTGAGAAAATGCATGAAGTGGCTAGGTGTAAACAGACTCTTTCTGTTTCCCTTTTTCTATTGTTTCTGCCCTCTAAAACTTCCTCCCCATTCAACTGAATTGAAAGTTTACAATGGAGTATTAGAGGGAATTCTTAATAAGACCCTGCCAGGCCTTCTTGCTTGAACCTTAACATGGAGCACTAGTGAAATATTTGCTTTTCACTGTTGCTGTTTACATAACCTGAATTGAACACTTAAGTTGTTGCTCATTGTTGATTTTCTGTACAAATCTTGGCTATACCTTTTGGCTAGAAGCCCAGCTGCCCCACACCCACTGTGTAGAGTTGTTAGCCTGGGGAGTTCGGCTCAGGTGGGCTCTGCCGCCTACACAGAACAAAAACTGCTGCAAACCACAGCCGGGTTTGAGCCAGAAAGTGAACTCACATTGCCATCAGAACTATTCAACGTTTTCAAACTGCTTTACTTAACATGCACTAGTTTGCATGCCAGCATGCTGCTTGCCTTTTTTTATATCCCATACATCAGCTAGTCCTCCAAACTATTACAAAGCAAGTAACCGCTGGCCATTTAAAACTTAAATCTGTACACTCAAAAGGGTTATGATCACAGTGTTTATCGGCTGCCGGTGGTTTTCAGTAGCGCTGGGCAAGGCAGAGGATGAGTGGAATGCTAATTTGGTAAAGAGCCAGAGGAGCAAACCTCATGTGACACTGATGACAGAGAGACAGGGAGCTGAGCAGAGATATGTCACATTCTGCGTTCTGTCCTTTTCTACACTTCCATCTTTTTTGAGCAGTGCAGGAAAAGTCTCGGTAGAGGGTAAAATGGTTGAGCAAGCACCCTTTGCCTTTTCTTTTACTGTACAGGTCAAGGATTGTTTGGTAACAGCTCCCTTTCTTTAACCTAGCTTTCAGTCTTTTCATCTTTCCGTTGTCTGTTTCCTCCTTCTGTCTTTATTCTTTCATTCACTTTGAAATCGACTGCTTGTCGAGCAGCATCTTTGAGCCAGGCTATCGACTACAGTTTAGACACCACGGAGTAGCATTAGCCCATGCCAGCAAGAGGCGTGTAAGGCAGAGAAGATCCTGTTCGGAAAAATAATCTGATCAGTGGATTTGTCGACTTAATTTTTTGCTAATCCTCATGGTGTTGTGGCGAGCCCTTTTGTGTTGAAAAGGCACAGGTTGTCTTAATTGGGATCAAGAGTGGGATTGCCACTCATGCCAGCTACAACATGCTTTGGTTTAACAAGCAGAATTTGTTATACAGTTTAATGGACATTGATTTTACGGAATTGTTCAGCAGGGCTCCTTATTTTGTCAGAGTGTATATTGATACATACTGAATTGTGTAGCTATTTATATGATTTTAATTTTTTAAACTATATCACCTTTCATGGGTAGTCAAGAGATTTTGGTAACTGGCAAAAGAAATACTGAGAACAAAACATGGGAAACAAAAAACATCTTGATCTATTTAGATTACAGTTACATTAATGATAGCCAGTCATAAACCCTTAGCACAGAGATGCTTGTAGTTTACTTTTGTACTTGTCCTGTTGATATTTTTCTGTCCCCACTATAAAAAAGGTGGTGTTACCAGTAGGGGACTTTGACACTATTGTCACGTAGTAACGATATTACCGCTGCGGCGGTAAAGTTGGCAAGTGAAGAAAAGGGGGGTGCGATCAATAAGTGAACAGTGGATTTTGGTGCAATTGAGAAGTGAAGAGATTGATGGTCGGGGCTGTCGGTAAGTGAAGCGCATTGGGGGCGGGGCGATAGATAAGTGGAGAGCGTTCGGGCGCAGGGTGATTGGTAAGTGAACAGCGGCTGCGGTTGGGGTGATCAGAAAGTGAAGACTGTGGAACAAGGTGAAGGGGGGTGAATGGTGAAGAGGGGAGGGGGGTTTGGGGTGAGGTTGGGTAGGCCACATATACAGATTCACAATTAACCATCAGGCCAGGTGCTCCCTATAGCCAGTCCGCCCCTGGGTGTTACCACAGACTTGGTTTGGTTTAAAACTGTTTAAAATGAACAAAAAGAAGAGGAATAATAATAATAATTTTAAAAGATGATGCCCAAGGTTCTTTGCCAATAGTTTTAATTTTCAAGAATTTTAGTCTTTTGGGACATTTATTATCTTTCATAAAATCTCCAGATTACACCAACCTCCCGTTACACCATCTGGACAATTTGTAAGTCCACAAAAATATCAGAATGACTCCAGGAATTTAATTTCCCCTCATAATTATGCAAAATTAAAATAGTATGTTGCATGATTCTTTTACAAAACAAATGTATTATGTTTTTAATTTGCAACGTTCAATTCAAATTATGCAGCAACCTGTAATTTCACTCCATGACAGCTATAAATTATTAAACACACAGGAAAACAATAGCATACTGTGATGAATTGATAATTATAGTTATCAACTCATTATAACTGATCCTTACAAGATGAACAGAAAAAACAGAAAACCAAACATGTACACTCGCAAAACATGAAAACACATTTAATAGATATAGATAGATATATAATAGGTAACACTTGCCAGATGGGCTATCAGACCATCCTTATCAGTCAACTTTGAACACACTTAAAACTAGAGATGTCAGAGTTGTAAAAAAGGGGCAGGAGAACTTTGGTCACTGTTCAGTCTCATAACCATGAATCATAATAAAAGAGATCAGAGGAAGTGGTTGGGAACATGCATTATCATTTTTCAAGCTCTGCATGTATAAACGACTGACCATAACGGATGCAGACAGCAGAATTGTTATGTGTTCTGTTTTGCTGAGGACCTGGCACTGGATATGCTGGCCTCTTTTGCACTTAACTGACATCCATGCTAATCAGTGTGCCTAGTGACAGACTCTGCGCTGCTGCACGCTCAAGTTTGGTGCAAATGGATGTTTCGGTTTTTCACTGATTTGCACGGTTTATTGGGGTGATCAGAGCATCTTTTGTGTGCATTAACAGTCGCGCATAAACAGGCTTTTCGGCATGGGGGAATAGAATTTCAGGCCCGTTGAGATGCCCTTGGGAGGCAATCATAGAGGCGCTAAAGCTTCTGAATGCCTGTGGCCTACCGCATGGCACCACAACATTTATTTGAAATCACTCAACATTATTTATTAGCAGCTTCCTCTGTGGGGTTTTGTATGTTCCATTTATGCGCTTATATCTTACCTGCATGCTAGCTGGAAACCTGGCGTGACATTATAGAGCGTTCTAGCAGGAGGCAGCTTGCGAGAGAGGTATCATTTGTCTGAATGAATCACCTCATCTCCTCCTCTCATGCCGCACACCCGGTGATTTTTACAGCTCTGTGTAATTGGCCACTCTGTTTCCCATCTGTTGCATGCTTGCATTGCTCGTCATATTCCCTCGGCTGTCCTGCCCACCCTCGGAACCAGCGGCACAAGGGAGTTGTGTGTTTTTGCCAACAAGTGACGACAGAAGCAAGATCAAATAGAATTCATAAAAGTTGATAAACATCCGCCTGCCATTTCATTATCTCTCGTTCTCCTCTTCACGAGCTAGAGGTGTGGGTGCCATTTATTTCCTCACAAGAAGGCCTCTCCACTTCTCATGAGAACTTTTCCATTTCACATTCTTGCCCTCGGCAGTGGATCAGACTGTCAAAGTTACTTGCGTCTCCGAACTCCACGATTCATCACTTTGCTTTTTGTTTGTCTTCTTTCCCCGAGACAAAGAGTTGTGGCCCATTTCATATATGCCTTGGAGTTTTTGTCATCTTCAATTCAACTACAGCACTACGTTTTTTGTTTTTTATATTTAGTCAAGGTTAAACTTTGGAATATAGTTCAAGCTGTTGGTGCTTTTTTGAGTTGAAGAATTGCGCTCCTCGATCAGCGATAACCTGAAAGACATCACAGATTGACTTTTTCACAAGAAATGCTGTTGCTTTGATGCATAGACATACACTTGCAGTAACACATTTTATCCTATCGAAGATACAGACAAAATAGATGCCATCAGTGTTCCTTTTATGATTCATATTCATATGTCTAACATGTTGCTGTATTCTTGCTATGCTTCTCCTTGTTACCTGTGCCACACCTTTTGTTTTTGTTTTTTATTGGTGTTTGATTCTGTTCCTTTGTTTTCTTGTATTTAAACCTCTGTTTCACTTTATTTTTGTTGTCCTATTTGTTCGTGTTTTGATTGATGTGATTTTTAATCGAAATCGATCGAAATTTATGCTCAATTTCGATTATCGAATCAAAAAATAGAATCGTCGATGCTGCCACGCCCCCATGTCACGTCAGCTTGGCTTGCCAAGCAGGAAAATAACAGACTTGTGCTTGTTAAACTGCAGAAGCAGGAGACCCGTCGACAGAACTTAAACCCTCTCCTCTTTCAATGAAGTCGCCTGTGTGTAAGCATTTTAGATTTCTAGTGAGTTATGTTGACAACGTTCGTGTTGTCGACAAAAAAAAAACACAGTTTTGCAAGCTCTGCTTTGTACTTATTACATACGGTTCGTCCGATAGACAACATCGGCATCGCGATCCTCCGCCCGCCCCCCTTGCAAATCCGCTCGCAAAAAGTACACACTCAGGCCCTGTTTACACTGTTTTTGTTTTTAAATGGCATTTTAGAACGACAACGATTTGATATCCACTGTGGCGTGTAGCATTTCTGAGCAGCCCTCCTTCCTCTCTACCTCTGAAAATGCACATCACGTGACCACACAGACACAGACGCACTCACAGCCATGAGCTTGAGACAGCAGGTTCAGGCAGTCAGAGGATTGCTTCAATCTTTCACTCACTTGTACTTAGTCATGACTAGAGTGTGTACTTTTTGCGAGCGGATTTGCAAGGGGGGCGGGCGGAGGATCGAGTCACTTGTTTTCTGGACTGTTTCTGATTTCTGATTCTGATTGCTGAATTTGCTCCAGTCAGTTTTACATTCAGAAATTGTTCTTATATGCTGATTTTCAATCTCTTATTGGCTTATGAGGTTTCTTTGTTTTCACTGTGAGTAAGTGTTCTTTTCAGTGACAATCTGAGCATAGCACAGGCCGAGACAAAAGCTTGTTGTCTTTGGTCTCTGATTAATTGTCTTCCAAGGGTTTACCTTATCCAAATGAGGACTCTTACACATACTGTAGAGCACAGAGGACTCTTTGACTGAATCCTCAGTGTACAGTCATGTCAAATTCCTGAGTCTTGGTTTGATCCTAAAGCTCTTTATTTTGAACTCAGTTTTAAAGCCATGGTGTTGAAAAAGGCTTTTTTTTTTTTTTTTTGTACAATTTCTCTCTCTACATAAACATGTCAAGTGCCAACTTTTTATGAAAGCCTCAGCAGGGTGATGTTGACTAGTGGATGCATGATAAAATTGCAGAAGACAGGTTTGTTTATGCTGTTCAGTCAGGAAAACATTGTTAAAAATGCCTTTATTCAAAGGGCTGCAACATTTTGACACTTTTTAAAAAGGTATTTTTTGTTGTTTATGGACGGTTTTGAAAAGTAGATACAGTAGGTCAATTATTCAGTTCAGATTCAGTTCAGTGTGGTACTGTGACATTGTGAAACATATAATGTGCACCCACATGCTTTGCATAGTTTTAACATTGATACATGTTGTAGTCAAATGGCATACTTTATTTCAGGCTGTAATAAAAGGGCTTACTGTTTTAGGTGTGACACACTATGAGCCTTTTAAAACATGCCAGTCATGCATTTAGTTTATGAGCTGTTTGTATTGCCAAAGTCATGACATTGTCTTTTATTAGCCAAGATCACTGGTTGCCAACAACTTGTTTCCTGGTGTGATACTCAACCAGAGTCTATCATTTATTCATTCATTCATTTTCTTGTCGGCTTAGTCCCTTTATTAATCCGGGGTCGCCACAGTGGAATGAATCGCCAACTTATCCAGTACATTTTTACGCAGCGGATGCCCTTCCAGCCGCAATCCATCTCAGGTAGACATCCACACACACATTTACACACACACTTATACACTACGGACAATTTAGCCTACCCAATTCACCTGTACCACATGTCTTTGGACTGTGGGGGAAACCGGAGCACCTGGAGGAAACCAACGCGAACGCAGGGTGAACATGCAAACTCCACACAGAAACGCCTACTGAGCTGAGCATCGACCTTCTTGCTGTGCGGGGACAGCACTACCTACTGCGCCACTGCGTCGCCATCCAGAGTCTATCATTAACAATAAATATATTATCAGTATATGGAAATATTTTCTTGTGGTTTCCCTTGCTAATCCTTTCTTGACTGAAGAGCAGATACTTATAGCAAGTGTTTAAAATATAAACGTGTGTCTTAGAGTGTTTTTACACTTTTTTGTTTAGCTCTTTTGGTTTATTTGCTCACACAACAGCAATAAAACTTATTGAGCATTCAAAACAATTTTGTGCTGAACATTTATGTATGTTTGCATGTACTGTATGTACATGCATGTGGTGGTATTATAGCAGCTAAGAACTTTTTAAGAGTATATACAAGTGTCAAGGGAGTCAAAACAGGAGTTACTTTATCACACACCCAAATGAATATCTATTACAACATGTGTTTCCAACACCATGTTGAACTTTAATGATCATTCTCGCTAATATTATGTCAAAGTCTATTGTCAATTTTATGGTCCCCTCTTGGGAAATCATGTTTTTGGTAGTTTTATATGTCTATTTTTTTCTGATCTTTGATTTGATTTTTTTGGTGCACACTAAACCATGCCAATGCACGTATTTATTAAAGGACACATACCTTACCCCTTTTACAAGATGTAAGATAAGTCTGTGGTGTCTCCAAAATGTGTCTGTAATTATTTCAGCTCAAAATACCCATCAGATTATTATTTATTATAGCCTCCAGAATCTGTCCATTTTGGTGTCTGAATACATTGTAGCTGTTTTTATAGCCTGTGGCTTAAAACTTCTCCACGCCCACCGTTCCAGCATGCGTGTCTGCTACTCATCATGCGTTACATCAGATAAACAGCACAGTGACATAGACAGACTCGGATGAAGCTGAAATACAGCTCACCAGTCAAAAATACCAAGTAAGTTCTTTTCATTTATTTGTGGTGAAGTGTATTTAAGCCTTTCTGAGATGAAGAGAAACACAAATGCCATTTGCAGTACACACACAACGCACACACATATAAGTGTTTACTGATACCATGCGGCCATGGTGATATTGCAGTTAAGAATTACATAGGGATTTTACTGTCTTTATTACAAACCTACATGTTTTAAAACGTATAAAAATCACAAAGAGTTACTCCTAAAAAATATTTTAATCTCAGTTTATTTGCGGACATGTGCTTCTTAGTGGACAGTTACATATATGTTATTATAAAAACATGGCACCTGTCAATCAATTTCCTGGGTGTGGAAAACCAAACTTCTACATCATGTTGCGATGGCCCTCAGAATCACTGGGATTTGGGTCACATTTTAATTTAGGAAAAAAAAAAGACTTATTAGGTTTACATCACTCTAATATGACAGTGGGGATACTATACTTACAGCCAGTTCTGTCTAGACAACTTGCAAAAGTTGATTTTCATCATAGGTGCTTTTGAAATTGAACCACACACTAATCAAGCAATCACACTAGAGTTCATTTTTAATTAAACCAAACCTTCCAAGTGTCAACACACCCTTAGTCTCATAGTCTCATGGCATCAGTTCATGCGCTCCCTGTCAATAGAACGCATTGACATTTGGGTTGCCATGCTCTGCTTTAGTCGCAGTCATTTAATCTATTTCAATATTTCTCACTTAAAATGTACAGTATATTTGCACACATGAAAAAAAAGAAGTTAAAAGTCATTTAATGGACTTTAACTTCTTTTGTATTAGTTAGTAATTGTAAACCTACTATTCTGTCACATGTTTTATGCAGCCCTTCCAACAGTAACCCAGTACTGGGAAACATCCATACACTCTCACGTTCACACATGCACTCACACACTACGAGGAAACCCACACGAGCATGGGGAGAACACACAAACTCCACATAGAAATTCCAACTGACTCGAACCAGTAACCTTCTTGCCATGAGGCAACAGTATTCACCACTGAGCCACCGTGCCCCCCACATTGTTATTTTTTTAGGTGAAAATATAATTTTTGCAAGGTTAATCCACCAAAAAAGATCAAAATGTGACCATTTGCCTCCACGTTCGACAGGTTTTTCAGTTTGACGGCTTCAGGCCTAGTATTCTTAATCACGCCTATTTACCATTAGTTTGCTATTAGGGGATGATACGTAAAAAGAAAACCCTGCCCCCTACTCAATTGGAAGTACATCAACATACTGAAATTAAATTCTCAGCTACTTCCGCTTCACACAGAGTTTTAGAACGGGCTATTTACTCTGATATGTGATTTGTTTATTAACTCCATAAAAGAATAGTAGTCCAGCACTCCCTCATTAAACTGAAGATGATTCTTCAAAGCTTTTCTGCATGTACAGCACAGTCTGAGCATCCTGAGCCAAATGACCAATATGACCATCTCGAAATCACTTTGAGTCCCTGCCCAGAACCTAGTGACTACCATCTGTAAGACAGTGTCTCCCAAACACACAGGAACACACCCTCAAATCTGTCTCCATGGCATTACCAATTGTTGGTTCGCATCAGTGTTTCTTGATCACTGAATATGCCTAGTTCTCCGCCAGCTAAATTACATTTCAACACACACAGTAATTTGGTGCAGAATGGTGAGGGCTTAATGATGCTGAAACTCATCACCCTCATGAAGAAGAGTGCAGAAAGGATCTGCAAGCACCATCAGGCCTGACATTATGAACCACTGGAGGTTCAGGTCTGCTTTGTTTATCCTCTTCTTGTTTAGGTCTACTGTTGTAAAACAGCATTGATTTATTCATTCATTTAAGACAGGCCATAGTTTTTACATGATAAGGGCACTCATTTTTAAAAGTTCGGTTAGAAACTTTCTAAAAGTGAACGTACACCAGAATCAATTTAAGCTTATTTCTAAATGATTATGGCTTATATAAGGATTTAAAGTTGTTCAATTAAGTCACAATTTAAGTTAAATATGCTTACTTAGGGGCCGATCACACTGAACACGTTTTGGCGTTGAGAGGCACCTTTTTTGAATGAGTTACTAACACCTTGCCTCGTATTTTAACCACCTGCTGCGCCTCACATTTTTGCCATTGTGTTGTCAAGACAACAACGAAGACTTTTAAAGATGGAGGAGAGACTTGGAGTTGTTCTTTTGAGTTATCCTGTGCTGTATGACTAACAAATCTTGAATTTCACATTAATATTAAATATTAAAATTATACCAATATCAACAGCAACACTCGGCCCTCTTAAATAGCGATTACACCGAACATGAGGCAAACTGCTCTAGAGGTCTGCATGGGACAAATTTTTGAGTCCCTCTCCCACAAGGTTTTATTCCACACCCGATTACTCCTGCCTTATTAACAGCCTTTGTTCACCCGCTGCCTATTTAGAGTATTTTTTTTTACCAGACCCAACAGTTCCCGCTAAAGTTACATCTGGTTTCCAAAATTAATTGAACTGGGTACTACCAAAAGAGATAGATACAGTATAACAGATAAAAATACAGGTTTTGCAAGAATTGTAGGCTAAATTTCAGTTTTGTTTGCCCCTTTGTTATGAGACTTGAGTGCTACCTTAAACATGAGGTTTCAGTCTTATGACTGCTACAGAGTAAAACTTTGAGGTATTATAACATCGCGCAAAGGGTAATTTTTTTCAATTTGCGTCTATGACGAATGAAAAAGACTCGCATACATCAGACTTGCCTGATGTGGGTTTCCTAACAGTAAACTGACCATTTTCTAATGCAAGCTGAAGGACAGCGCATTTTCAGTTTGCTCTCCCATGTTGGTAAAGCCCGTTCTTAGGACTGTTATGCAGATGATGCCTGCATAGACTGTGCGGAAAAAAGAGCAGGTGCAGAAAGCACTGGTTATTCATTCAGCTCGTGACCACTGGCTGTACCGGTGCTCAACAAAACTGAGGAAGTAGCAGATGTGTTGTTCTCAGATAATTTGGGACTCAGGAATGCTATATTGTTAGCCCACCCTCTCCCGTTCAAATTACACCAGAGTTGCCGACCACTACCTTGTTTTATTGTGAAATCTATTCCTGCATCGCAAGAAATCTGGTCGGGTCCCGTGGGTCCTGAATGCAGATCTCTACACCACACTGCCTTTTTTGTTGACAAAAAAAAAGAAGTGTGCTGTGCTTTTTATGTTGCTAGGCAACTGCTGAATCAGCTTTGTATTGTTACACGAGCGCTGCTGTTGATATTATTATAATTGTTATATTTAATAATATTGTGATATTCATGATTATCATACAGCTCTAAATAACTTGAAACAGTGACCACTTGTTTTTTTTTTCATCTTTAAAAGTCTCCATAGTCAACTTGACAACACAAACACTGCTGTCACCTCAACAGAAACCCTGCCTCTGCTTCTATTTGATTGGAGAATAAAAAAGTTGAGACTGATGTGTCACGCTTTTTGCGCTCAGAGTTGACAGGAAAATATCGATTCAGTCATTTTATACAAGAATCCTGTGTAACCCAAGGTTGAACACTTACATGTAACTAAAGGGGCAAAATAATGACCCAACTAGGATTATGCCTACAACATTTATGTTGACCACCCAATTACATAAGTTACTTTATTACCATTCCCAAAATAGCTTTACTGCTTTCCATGATCTAGATCCAAACAAGGGATCAGGTCCTGAATGAGATGTTTGATAATTATCTTCCTAAAGTCCCTTGAGAGGGATTTTCTGTTGTTTGGTTTGTTTGCTTGTCTTTAATTTTTAATGTACCAATATTAGCACTGACTGTGCATCTACATCAAACTGCAGTTGATAGGTTCTTTGACAACACAAATGATGAATTGCTAACAAAAGTGCTTTAACAGCCAGCCTTAACCCAAGATGAATATGGAACAAATTGGTGGACATGGCCTGAGGAGAAGCCACATTTAGCTGTGTTTATTCTTTAACACCCTTTCTCACTGCTTCCTCTCCTCCGTCACTCTGCTCTGCTTTTTAGCCCTTGAGGCATCTGCAAGCACTGTTTTTTTAAAGTTTTTTTTTGACGAAGCACTTATCAACATATCATTAAAACCGACTGCAGAGCACCAATTCAAACATGAACATCACTTAGCATAATGTTCACATGCCCTACTAGCAATGCATCCAGGAACTGGAGAATAAACATTTGAACATGTATGCGAGTACCCATGCATAAAAATTCTGTTCTGGTGCTCCAAATTTATGATGGCATAAAACACGTCTCACAATTAAAGAAGTGAAGTGTAAATTCCTGAGTATACTGCATTTATCTGCATACACTAAGGTATTTGTACAGTGCACGCAATGTGAACTTCGTCTTCAGAATCATGTGCGCAGGCCAATCCTTCTAACCATGCATATGATGAACACACAGCTGGCACATGCGCTGGTCTAGCTCTAGACTTGCACTTGCAATCTCAGACACCTGCGCTTCCTCTGCAAGTGACGTCAAGTGCAATCACCACCTGCACTCTTCCCTACAGGACATCACATGCAATTGAAACAATTTATCATAACTAGCTGCTTTGATGTTTAAACGATTAAAATTAGTTTACTACTACAATGGATTTATTTATCGTCACCTTGGAATTATAAGGTTCTATCTGCGTTTTAAATGATTTTGAGATATTGAGCTTCAAAGTCTTTGCATTCCATAGCAAACAGTATGTGTGTATCATTAGTTTTTTAAATAAAAAAGTCTTAAAATGTAATTATATGCGGGCTTTTGTCATCTTATAAAAGCACTCGATCCGACTACCAACTCACTTTTTTAGCACAAGATAATTAAGATGGTTTATTTATGTTTACTTAAGTACAAATATGTGGTCCCACTTTATATTAAGTGTCCTTAACTACTATGTACTTACGTCAAAAAATAAATACAATGTACTTACTGTGTTTATAATGTAATTGAGAACAATTGTGGTGCTTTTGAGTTGGGATAGGGGTGGGGTTATGGACAGGTTTGGTGGTATGGGTAGGTTTAAGGGTGGGTTAAGGTGTAAGGGATGGTCAACAGTGTATTTACAAATGTAATTACAAAAGTTAATTACAGATGTAATTACATACATGTATTTAACCAAGCATAAGTACACAGTAAATACATGTATTTACACAATAAGTACATTGTAACAAACTATTAGTTCCTGTGTAAGTACATATTAGTTAAGGCCACTTAATATAAAGTGGGACCAAATATGTTTATTGAAATGGTCAATTTATGTTTGTTATACTCACATGTATCTTTATTTTCAAAATGTAGGAATAAATGTGTTCCCCAGTTTGTACATGGGCTACCAGCAGCTGTGAGATTTCAGAGTTAATTTTTTTATACTATACGTTAGGAACTAGTCTACTTTTCTTGCCTTTTAAGTAAATCAAAGGAGTATTGCAATAAATAGTTTTTATGCTTTTCTCCTTAACCTCTTACTGTTCCTATTGCCTAAGCATAGAAAAACTATTAAAAAAAAAGAAAAAAACGAGTCAAGCCATGAGAACCAAACCGAAAACCGTGACTCCCCAATCCTCTTCATTTTTGTCCACCACAATCCGGTTCTTCATTTATGTCCACAACACTTCTCCCTCCTCTGGTAACATGCTGAATCTTTTACCCTGATCTGTTCCGGAACCTCGGATTTTACAAATAAGCATTGTGGTAGACTAATTATCAAAGAAACCTTCAGAAGACGTCTGTTTCTTATTTGTTTTGCTGCTTAAAGTCCGAATTTATATATATATATATATATATATATATATATATATATATATATATATATATATATATATATATATATATATATATATATATATATATATATATATATATACCCTTCAGAGTGACAGCAATGTTTTGTCAGCTTTTCATCCTCTGAAAAAATGGTTGATGGTCATCTAGCAAACTATGAACCACTGCCTCCGGTCCACAGTAAAATTGTCAAGCATTGACCAGTCCGCAGTGATAAAAAGGTTGAGGACCACGGTCTCACAGGACTCTTACAGGACATCACTAGTCTCTCACAGACATCACTTGTCAAAAATGTTACATCACTAGTCCTTCACAGGTCTCTGGCAAAACATCACTAGCACCACTAGTCTTGCACTGGACTCTTACAGGAGATTACTTGTCTCTCGCAGGACTCTTAAAGGACAGTCTCTCACAGGACATCACTATTCTCTCATAGGACATCACATGTCTCACATATCACTTGTCTCGTACGGGTTTTACAGGACAACACTAGTCTCACATACTTCACTAGTCTCTCAAAGACATCAGTCTTTTATAGGACATCACTAGTCTCTCACAGGACTCTTACAGAACATCTTTAGTCACAGAATGTAGAGTATGCGACTTATGAAACATTAAAACTGCTCTTTTACTCCTAAGTTTAAATAGGATCTAAAATGCAGTGGCCTTGAAATGTTGGAAACTCTAGGTTTGTTTTTACTTTGATCTGCACTGAATATCATAGAGAGCCCTGGAAGGCACCTTGATATGAAGGTACAAATCACAATGTTTCATGCTACGTTTTCTCCTCCCACAGAAAACATTATAAGAGAGGCCTTATGTGGTTTAATGCATCAACACATTAGTAGTGAAAGGAACCAGCTTTATTCAAGCAGAAATAAAAGTACAATGCACTAAATGGCATATTTAAGTTAAAAGAGCTATAGAAACACTTAAAAGCCATAGTTTGATCAAATGGATTTGATTGGATCCATTTCCATGAGGATTCAATGTGCGTCCTTGTCTTTAATTGTTGATCTGAAAACAAAACCACCATACTGTTACATTATCCCCTAAACACAACGCCAACAAAACAAACTTTGTTTGGTTACTTTTTTGTCAGTGACAATGCCTCTGATTGGTCCCTTGCTAATGAAGTCTACAAGAGTTCACATATTTTGCTTTGAGTTTAAAGGTCTGCCTACTTAAAATAAATACAAAGACATTTATCTAACTATTATCTTTTGGACAGAAAAATCTCCAAACACCAGACAAGAAGATTCCTAGAGCACACATTTCTAGTTCCTGAGTTTATGCACATGTTTTAATAGAGGGTTCTTTTGAAGCCTGTCTGTTCAATGGTGTGTGCATGCTAATGTATATGTAAAACGTTTAGCAAATACTTTGGGCTTAAGTGTAAATGTATGTCCATGCCTGCTGTATGTAGCTTTGTGTTCTAGCAGGGCTCCATGCTGTTCACATCGCCATCAATTTTATGTTCAAAACCAATAATCTTTCAGGCTCTTTGTCTATTTTTGTAAGCCTGGTAGACCTGATTCTCTCACACATAGCCTGCAGTTTGTGAGCAAATTTATGCCATGTTTTAAATATTGCACACTTGCTCTATTTAGCATTTGGCTCGCATCCATTACATATTTATTTGATAGTCTTAAGATTTTCTTCTCTTAAATACACTTTAAATTTACATCCATGCATCCATTCTTTCATTCATTCATTCAATTTCTGTTTTAACAAATGGTTAGGTTTCCTTTTAACTAGGTTTCCTAGTTGATTTTTAAATAAATTAAACTTCTTTTCAGCTAGCTGGTTTTCTTTATGTCAAAAATGATCCATTACATATTTTTTTAAAAGTCTCAAGATTTTTTACTCTTAAATACGCTATAAATTTCCATCCATTCATCCGTCCATTCATTATTAATCCATTTTTTCTGTTGTAACAAAAGGTTTGGCTAGTTGATATGTAAATAAATTAAACTTTTGATAGTCCTAAAAATTTCTACTCCTAAATACACTTTAAAATTTTCATCTATCCATTCGTTCGTTCGTTCGTTCGTTCATTCATTTATTCATTTTCTGTTGTAACAAAAGGTTTGGTTAATTGATATGTAAAATCTCTTTTTAGCTAGCAGATTTTCTTTGTCAGAAATGATCCATTACATATTCATTTGATAGTCTTAAGATTTTCTACTTTAAAATACACTTTAAATTTTTATTCCTCCATCCATTTTCTGTTGCATCAAAAGGTTTGGCTTGTTTACGTATATGCAAATAAATGAAACCTTTTTTTTTATAGCTAGCAGGTTTTCTTTTTGTCCGTTTCCACTGAGTGGTAGTGTGCGGTACATTTCGATACGCTTTTATGGCCATTTCAAAGGTCAAAATGTACCAAAAAGTGAACCGTATCGTACCACTTTTTAAGTACCCTTTGCAAAGGCAGAGCTAGACGCACAGCTGAAAACTATTGGTTTACAGAAAAACATCACTAGCGCATAAGCAAGCAGGAGAATGAAAACAAAGGAAACAAACCTTGTCGTTGTCTTGATGAACAGCCACAAAGCCAAGAAGAACAAAATCTGAAGTGTCCTGTTTTTGTTTTACGAAAAGTGAGAGCGGTTTCACTTTCTCCAGAGAGCTCACATGTGTGTCTATATTTGAAATAACAAACTTTTTGAGCTCATGATAATAATGTGCGCGTAATAATTGAAGTACATTCGATCCTTTCAGAAACAGACAAACGCGAGAGTGACACGCAAAAAACAAAGGAGAAGCCGGAAAAAGCAAAGGAGCAAATGATTGTTTTAGCAGCCTAAACCATAAATAAACTCCCATGTTTAACAATTATCATCGCCTTTTGGACTATTATAAACTCGGAATGACGGAATTACTTTCTAACAAGAGGTTATATGTGCTGGTGAAGAATAAGGATACAGATGAGAGGTTTGCACTGACTGGGCTATATGTTGTGTGCTGTTTTTGAACCCAAATAAGGACTGTGTGTATGCTGTGTGTAGTTTTTCTGTAATATAATATCATTTTCTGTAATACAATATAATCAATTTATATTGTAATTGGTAACATCGGAGACTATAAGGGGGTGTATGTGTTCATGTATGTTGCATTTATTTATTTATTTTGTATAATTGCAGACGTTACAGTAGGCTATTCCCCACTGTTATTGATCTGCAGTTATAATCAAGTTATTGAGTATATTAAGTATTTATGTGTATAAAGCATCTGATTTGTGAGACGTGCTTCTCATATGATATTGGAACAACCTATTCAGCTTTACTTTGAGCAAGATTTCCTTGAGCGAGAATGACTTCGAGTGAAACTACTATTGGTACCCTTTTGGTAGTAAAAACACAAGCCTGATAAAGGTGACCCGTACCGTACCATACTATACCAGTCAGTGAAAACGAACCATTAATGCCAAAAATGATTCATTACATATTCATTATTTATCATTTGTTTGTGGTTATTGGTTGAGGTGTGAACCTACACTGATCTCACGGTTCAGTTACGATTATCATGCCATCGATTCAGTTCAATTCGATATCTCGGTGCATCACAGTGCATTGACGATACTTTCCATACACAGTTTTAAATATGGGGGGTTCTGTGTTTATAAGTAGTTGGAGTGTTGTTAATACTCACCCTCACTTCCCTCGCCATAGTAAGCTACGGTGACATACCGTATATGAGATAAATGACGTCAGTACATAATAACCGGTTTTTATTATTAATGAACTGATACCGAATTGTCAGCGTATGCACCGAAGAAACAATTAATTTTGACACCCCTAGTAAATGGGCTGGTCATTTACAGTCTATAAAGTCTTTGGTTCGACAAACATTTGTGTTTTTTTTTTTTTTTTCAAATAAGAGACAGACTGTAAATCTTAGGTTTATGTAACTCTTTAAAGTCACTGTGTCAGCTATATTCTATATAGTAGCACACTAGCATATAGATGGCTTCAAAGGGAATAGACAATAGCTAAAAGCCAGAAAAGAGAACGGACAAAAATAAATGTTTCCGAACAGTTGTGATTGTGTCAGTGGGAGAAGGAGAGTGAGAAAGAGAGCAGAATTTGGAGAAATGAGACCAAACAACGTTTTCTTTCAGACTATTTCAGTCTACCCTGCATTTTTCTTTCTCTCTCCACTTCCCTTTTTTTTTTGAATCACCAGTTTGTCTGTGTGGGACCTTAGACACAAACACACACACACACACACACACACACACACACACACACACACACACACACACACACACACACAGATATATTCTCAGGAACTTAGTTCATTTAGAGGCGGGTGCACTCTGGAATCTTACCAAGAGGCTGGTATCTTAGACAGCATCCGCACATCGCAAACGATTTACTTGTCAGAAAGTCTTTGTTTGCTTAGTGTGACTTCCTAACACATTAATTGCCTTTGTGGAGAATGTAAGCTCCAACTGAGTTCTGGCAGTGTCAGAAATGTCAGGGCATATGCCTTGAGCGCCATTGTTTTCTTATTCATTTGTTTACAAATATTTATGGCCTTTTAAATTGCCATGCAAATATAATGACAATTGACAAGCACAAACACAGATAAGTGGATGAGGATGTTTCTACAGATTTTAACAGAAAAACGTAAATATATTTTTCCTTGGCCTTGTTGCCTAAAGTGTTGATTTACAAATATGTTTTAATCAATACAGTCTAGTCTAGGCATAGGATGATAACCGGTTTCAATATTTACAGTGGTTTGAAAAAGTCAAGGTTTTAGTACTGCTAAAATGTTCTGTTATACCATTTCAAAGGTATATGTAAGGTATATTTTTGATGTGTTGTACAGAAATCTGTGTTTTTGAAACTAATGAAGAGAGCAGAAGTCGATTACTTATTTTAACTATTTAGCCTGACATGTTTACTGTTCTAAAATACAGTTTCTTAAAATGAAATAAATTGTGTTCAAAGTGGATACTTTTTTTGTTTTACCCAGACCTTTAAAAAGTACTTGTTTTAGAGTAGTTATCGCATTACTGTGAAACAGTGGTATTTTTATCCAAGGTTATCATACCGTCAGAAAATTATACTGGCCCATAGCTAATAGTCTCATTGGGAAAATGTGCCCTAGTGTACATTTTGGAGAATGTAGAAATATGTGCTCGTGAGTACATTGGGCTACATTTTATGTGTAAAATGAAAGCTACAGACGGTATAGCTGAATGCTTACCTCCATATAGACATTCCAAGTTGACTGGTTTGCTCAGTAGTTCACTGTGAACAGTGATAGACTTGAGATTTAAAGTGGAGTGGAGAAGACTGGGGTTTGAGTCAGATTAAGGACAGTTCCAGAAACCAGAAAAAACCAAACCCAAAAAAAACAGTTTGAGGTTGCGGTAGAAGCATGCGGCTGCGATGGCTTAACTCCTCTTGCTTGCTTGGGTTTAGGGAAGGGGTGTGTGAGTCAGTCAATATCAAGCTGCATATTATAGAGAAGCCAACCATCTTCTTCTAAGGATGCAGATGAGAAGGATGTTAATATACGCAGAAATGTGTACATCAAAAGGTGTCACGGTGGTGCAGTAGGCAGCAGGATCGCCTCACAGCAAGAAGGCCACTGGTTCGAGCCTCGGGTGGGTCAGTTGGTATTTCTTTGTGGAGACCTCTAATTTATAAAGGGACTAAGCCCTAATGAATGTGTACAGCAGCCTCTGGTAGATTTATGAGAAAATGTGTCCCTGTAACGTTTTTAAGATTATCTAAAATGTACATGGCACACTGTAGTTGATTTGTAAAAACAAAGCGGCACAAAAACATAGTCCAGGGGGTTCAGGAGGTTTTCAAAAATGTAGTCCTGGGCACATATTCCCCATGAGCCTGGGTTGTAAAATAGGAAATTTTCTAGTTTAAGTCTAGTTTAAGGATATTTATTAGCTAGTGACAAAATTTGCGTTTAAAAATACAAAACTTATATAAACATTTAAAACTTGCAGTTAATTAAATATTTTTTATGTCACCTCATACTTAAGTTCAGGGGTCACCAAACTTGTTCCTGGAGGGCCGGAGTCCTGCAGGTTTTAGCTCCAACCCTTATCAAACGCACCTGATCAAGCTGATCAAGGTCTTATCTAGGTATACCTGAAACACCCAAGCAAGTGTGTTGAGGCATGTTGGAGCTAAACCCTGAAAGGACACCGGCCCTCCAGGACCGAGATTTGTGACCCGTGCTTTAGTTTCTTGTCAAATCAAAATCAAATGCTCTCTAGTCTCTAACATGTCCCGTCCCCTTCAAGACGCTTTTCATTAGCTTTTTATTTGATGTGCTTGAGCCACTCTTGCTGTCTGAGCTGTGATCAAAATGAACCGCTATTGGCTGTTTTATTAAAAGGGGCAGAGCTACTCTGTCCCATCCTCTCTTCATTTCTCAGTTGAGATTATGTCAAACATCAAATATAAAATGCCCCTTTTAAAACCCTTTATGGGGCCTTGAATACAGTGCTGTTAATCTCGGGAGTTATGTTCTAAAAATAGCCCGCAATAGGTGAAATCTGCGAAGTAGTCACCTTTATTTTTTACAATTATTAAAGATATTTTATAGGCTGTAAAACCCCTCACGACAGTTTTCATAGTATACACTTTTCTCAGACAGGCATGAACATTTTCACACTTTTCTCTGGTGTTTAAACACTCGCTTAACCTCTACTTTCCCTTAGCATGTCCAGAAGTCCAACTTTTTGTGCGATGGTTAGTATCTTTCTTTTGCTTGGCACTTCAGTGTCACACTGCTAGCGATTAAAGATTTATGTAAACTTGTACTGTACAGGTGACACGGTACATAGGAGATTAATTGACAATAGTCTACAGCCAATCAGGACGCAGATGATGCATTTTATTTACATTAAAAACTAATTCCTTTGTTTTTTTATTATTTTTTTGTAAGCGTCACTTGCTCTGTTTTTAATGTAGTAAACAGCATCTGTCTTGTTCAATTCAGTTTAAGCTTAAATTAAAACTTTGTATTGCTTGTTAAGCTTACAAAGACATAAAAAAATTTGACATTTTTTATCATAATTGTTCACAGGCATTAATTATTATTAATCATTATAATCCATATTTTTTACAACTGATCATCAATCAAAACTCAATAAGTGTGACAGGCCCAGTGGGAATGTGACACATACTGATGTTATGAAACAACCAGAATATTTTTGCTGCATTTATGCCATGTCATAATTACAGGACTCACATGCATATTATTCAATGACAACCCAGATGTTTTACTCTGAGTTGTTCACTGACTCTCAATTATGTGTTTCTGCAGCTACATCATGCCAAAATTAATCTGTATAATCTGACGAATCAATACATAAACCACCAAACAAATGATACATGAACATCGTTATGTAGATGCATTCAAAAGAGAGTTGACCCACAAGTAAAAATGTTCACACAAATTACTCACCCTTAAGTGGTTCTACAACTTTTATATATATATATATATATATATATATATATATATATATATATATATATATATATATATATATATATATATATGGAATGTATTTTGAAGAATGTTGTAAAGCGGTAACTGTTGACAAATACTATAAAGGTCTGTGTTTACTGGTTTTTTAACATTTTTTCACTAGGGTGTAGGCCTGTTACGATATCTTTTTTTGTGTGGTACGATTTATAGCAAAAAAAAATTTATTGAGATAAACAACATTATTGTCATTTTAAGACTATTTTGACATTAATATCATCATAATACAAGTACACTCTTCTAAAGAACAAATAATTCATTCATTCATTAGTTTTCTTGTCGGCTTAGTCCCTTTATTAATCCGGGGTCGCCACAGCGGAATAATCCACCAACTTATCCAGCAAGTTTTTACACAGCGGATGCCCTTCCAGCCGCAACCCATCTCTGGGAAACATCCACACACACATTCACACACTACGGACAATTTAGCCTACCCAATTCACTTGTACCACATGTCATTGGACTGTGGGGGAAACCGGAGCACCCAGAGGAAACCCAGGCGAAGGCAGGGAGAACATGCAAACTCCACACAGAAACACCAACTGAGCCAAGGTTCGAACCAGCAACCCAACGACCTTCTTGCTGTGAGGCGACAGCACTACCTACTGCGCCACTGCCTCGCCCAGAACAAATAATTTTTTATTCTTAAGAATATTACATTAAATTATACACTATTAAAAAAAAATCCGTAATTTTACGCAAAAACATGAAAAAGTAAAATAACAGATGTGAAATTACAAAAATTTACCAGGAATTAAAATTTAAGGAAATTTCTATAATTTAAAGTCTATTATTTTACAGTAAATGTATGTAATTTAACGTGTTATTTAACTTTTTTTTCAGCACCCCAGCTGCCAGAAAAAAAACCCGTTAAATTATTTTTTTACTGTGTAGTCATTTTAACAATTTAATATTTAGTCATTGAAATCAAATTGTGAAAAATATATATTCTAAACAAATAAATAAAAATAATAGAAGTTAACAAAAATGTCCAAAGTAAAAAGAACTACAAAAAAGCAACAGATCTATTTCAGTCATCAAGCATGCACATGTAAATATACTGTAGTAATTTATCCTAATTACTATAGTTTACAAAGATCCTCTAAATGTCGTGGACGCAGTATTACTAGTCAAGATCACACGTAATATAAGCATGCAAATCCCTTTGCTTGAGCGCCGATTTTCTCTGTTCATGCACAAAACTTCTTGCACGCCCTCAAATATACGCAGCTCAAGCGCATATTTTCTTGTGCGCTCTCAAGTAAACACTGCCGAAGTGCGATTTAGTGCATTTATGTAACAAGTATGTCTTCAGCATTTATTAGATTTGCTTGGAATATTAATGAATGTCTCCGGTAAACCTGTAGAACAGCATTTATGTGTCCTGAAGTAAAGTAAAACGACTATAAACTCCAGCAAGTCATTGTATGCAGAGTCTTAGACCTTTATCTGTAAATAAAGTATAATTATGGAAGCTGTGTTTATCTTAACTGAAAGCTATGTCATGTTTTCTGCCATCATGCATCACGCAGCCCAGTCAGTAAGTCAGTTAGTCAGCAAGTAACCTTAAGGGGTAAAACAAATAGGGCACAGCCCTACTACAATTACAGAAAAGTTTGCTTTGTTATAATTCACTTACATTTTGATACGTATTGATGTGATTATAAACCGCTATTAAAAATAAAAAAAACAAGCAACAACTGAAGGTTTTGAATAAAAAGCTGTAATGTAGCTGTGGGTGGAATACATTTTGGTGTGGCGCCCCACCATGGAAGAATGAATGCTCGATTGAAGCGAACTCTAGAGCGGATCGATTGTAGTGAGAATGCAATGAGATCTGAGCCCAGTTAAATCACAGTGTTTTATGGATATGTAATAAGCATACGTCTAACTTCTCTCGTAAGTTTCGGGAGTCTCCTGCAAATGCACAGAGACTCCCGGACGCCTGCAAATGAGTGATAATCTCCCGAAAATCGCGTGTCTTCCTCCCAGTCCTCAAATACATCGCGCACCCTTCTCAACTCACCCCACAGCATCCCTCCTTGCTCTTCAGACTCGTTGCATGCACCTTGTCAAACACCACCAAACCACCACCACCTGACAGCTGAGTGGGTCTCTACTAAATAAACTGTGAAACTCTGACCAATGTGAGGAGAGTTTACTCACACCTGACATGTTTTAGCTCTTTTGGTCCGTTTAGAAACTTTGCCATGTGAAAGCGAAATGCACCAAGAACAGAGCAACAATGTAACAATTGTGATCCCTGTTTCAGAACAAATGAATCGATTCTCTGGTGTGAAAGCACCCTAAGACATTGACCTACAATGTGTAATGTAGTTTAGACATGAAATAGCTGCTTAGCTATACAGCAATTTAGCATGTCTCCACATGATGTTGCCAAGGTCAGATGGTTTAAGTCAGAGTTTAACTGTTGTAATTATGATCTGATGACAAGAAAGAATTTTAAATACCCAAAAAAGAAAAGTAATTGTTACATAAGCTCCAATGCATCTTATGTATCACTCAGAAAAGTATTGTGACAAGACTGTCGATGTTGCACAGTCTGTCAAAGGGTCATTTTGGGGTCACATCATGTGAAATGACAAGCAGATGTTTTCAGAGACAGCAAAAATCGCAGTTTATGTCCTCGACTAGCTGTCAAAGACTCCAGATCGCTTGTCATTTTCACATACTCTTTTCAGTGACAGCATATGTTTGTGAATGTGTGTGTTTTGTGAGGTGCTGGTATAGCAGCATTACAGGCCTGCCAACACCTCCCACTGCTTTTGACCCCTTCAGGAGACGCAGCCATCCAGAAATGCCCATCTGTGCCTCTACCTCCTCCGGCGAGATCTCAGTGTGTGTGTGTATGCGCTTATACCTGGCACTGATCCACACACATTTACAGTGCGAATCCACTGCAGGAGTGTTTGCGGTTTGCCACCGCCCCATCATCCCCATGTGCTTGTAGAGACAGTGCAAGTCTGCAGCTGCTGCCCAGCATGAATAGAAACATATTACAGCGGCGCCCATCACATGCCCACTGACACGTCGCCTTGTATTTCACCTTTAATCTCCAACTCTGCTGACTTCGAGTAAACACTCTGCTCATGAGTCAGTGTTTGTAATGGGTTTCATGACAAATGCTTGGTTTTGCAAAGATTATTTGGTTTTTCTTTTGATATGTCAGATATTCATAAAAACAAAATATCCCGAGGGCCATGGAAGTCTTGTGAAAATGATGACAAATGTTAGCGCTGACTGTCAACTGGTGAAAAAGTTGACCTGTCATTTTCTGTAATACTTAACATTTTTGGGCGACGCAGTGGCGCAGTAGGTAGTGCTGTCGCCTCACAGCAAGAAGGTCGCTGGGTTGCTGGTTCCAGCCTCTGCTCGGTTGGCTTTTCTGTGTGGAGGTTGCATGTTCTCCCTGTGTTCACATGGGTTTCCTCCGGGTGCTCAGGTTTCCCCCACAGTCCAATGACATGTGGTACAGGTAAATTGGGTGGGCTAAATTGTCTGTAGTGTATAAGTGTGTGTGTGAATGAGTGTGTGTGGATGTTTCCCAGAGATGGGTTGCGGCTAGAAGGGCATCCGCTGCGTAAAACGTGCTAGATAAGTTGGTGGTTTATTCCGCTGTGGTGACCCCGGATTAATAAAGGGACTAAGCCGACAAGAAAATGAATTTTTTTCTTTTTAGATTAATTTTGAATATAGGATGTTGAAGACCAGTTTGTATAATATTTGGCTACGTATTTCATGCATCTTTTTGGTAATGTAAGTTAAAGGAGAATTTGTTTTACATTTACACTAATGATCACATCCTGTGTAATGTAAAACTCTCACTATTTATTTAACCATTAACTATGACTTTTGCCTCATTAAAGTCATAATTTGCTGATTTTTTCATAGTTATTATGGTAGTAGTTGGGTTTAAGTATTTGGGTACGATTGTGCAGAGTATGTAGTTCAAAACAGCCAATATCTCAATAATAGTCAGGTAATAAGCCACTAGTAAATAGTAAGAAATTTGTTACTTAACTTTGTTTAACTCCTTTATATATATATTTTTCAATATAGAGCAGTGGTTCCCAAAGTGGGCATCGTGGGACAATGACAGGCGGTTGCTTGGTGATTTAACAAATTAAAATAAATTTGATTTAACTATTAGAATTAAAATGTTTTAACCAAAACCCACAGAAGATAACATAGTAGTTTTTTAATATAAAAAACAGCAACATGCAAAATTATCTTTTTTTTCATTGGATTGGTGTGTTTACGTTAGATTAACAGCACACCAAAAGCATCAGCTGCAGCAGATTGATTTTATAGCACCAAGTTAAACTTTCTGACACCTTTATGGCAATCAAATACAATAAAAATAAATACAACTGAATATCGAAAATGATCTCTAATTGGCAGTCTCCAAAATTAAACCAAGAATAGACTTGTGCTGAAATCATTCTTTCTCTTTAGTTAAGATTAATATTAAATGAAACAAATTAATAAATGACTATAAAAACGATATGGTTGTTGTTGCACTTTTTTGTGTTGTCAATATGCATGTGTTTATGTAGGCCTGTTGTTGTGTGCATTGTTTGTATATTTATAACCACCTCAGAGGAATTTGTGAGTTGCGAGTCACTGGCATTATTATTTTAGGGGTCATGGGCTGAACAGTTTGGGGACCCCTGATATAGAGAATGGAAAATTAACAATGATTGATAAACAAATAAATAGTTATCTTGAATCGGTCAAAAACATTTGCCATATTGTCCAACTATGCATTCAGCTAGATGTAATAATATTTTAAAATGTATTGTTTGTACATTTTAAAGGGGTCATGAACTGAGAAGCCCAAATTAACCTGCTCATTGACATAAGTGCTTATAGTGCTATAAAACATCCTATAGGTTCTAGAACTCAACACTTTGTGGTTTCTCTAAAATCAACTTAAATTGAAAGCAGTCAGACAAAACCAACACAGGCTCATTGTGAAAATGTATCCCTATATATATATATATATATATATATATATATATATATATATATATATATATATATATATATATATTTCTGAAGATCGTGAATTATGTAGCCAGAAGTATGTATGGCTGCATTTCGTCTTTAAAATAAGCGCTACAGGGTGGTATGTTGCCGTTCATTTGCGCGCTTACTAGCTGACCGCTTACCTCCCTATGGGCAGCTTTTCTGCAGTTACCAGTTTGTCCACTGGCTCACTGTGTACGTCGGTGGACTTGAGACATAGAGAGGAGTTGACCACGATGACAGGGTTTGAGTTCGGTGAAGAACAGTTCCAAAAGATGTTTAAGACAAAAACTGAAGACAATAAATAAAATAAACAAGTAATGCGTCAATCGATGCTTATAAAAAACACTATTGGTTGGGTTTAGGGAAGGTGGAGGATGGATCAGATGATCAGTCAGTCAGTCATCCAGTCAGTAAGTCAGACGATAGCGACGTCTTGTGGATTTACGCGAGAAAAGCGAGCGCGAATGGCACTCATGAGAGAAATTTGAGATCTCAAAAAGCCTGCACATCGGCCTCTGGTGGCTCCGCTAAAACAAAAACTGCTAAAAAAAATTTGCTCCTGGGACGTATTTGGTGCTCTCCAGAAATTTATTTAGTGCTAAGTTTTAAGAATGAGCCTCGGTTGGACATAACCACATTCTGGAATGTTCTCTATTATGTAAATCAGGGATGTCAAACTCAATTCCTGGAGGGACACAGCTCTGCACACTTTAGTTCCAACCTTAATTAAACACACCTGATCAAACTAATTGAGTTCTTCAGGCTTGTTTTGAAACCTACATGTAAGTGTGTTGGAGCAGGGTTGGAACTAAACAGGAATTGAGTTTGATCTCCCTGATGTAAATGGTGGATAAGCCCCACCTTCTCAGAATATCGACGGCCGATTCTGCTTCATGGCCTGATTAGACCTGTTAATATGCAAAAATGTTAGCCAATCACATAGTAGGCATTTACTTTTGAGTCTACAATTGGTCATGTTCATTCAAACAGAGCTTTCTGGTGATTAATGTCAAAAACAGCACAGAAAATAGACAATTACTTCAAAATTATCATTTTTAAGTAAAAATATTAATTGCAATATAAGTGGACCTCAGAGAACAATACATAATAGAAAAAAAATAGGTAGTTCATGACCTTTATTATGGAATTAAATACACTTTGCCATATATAGCTCTTTATTTTGTCAGTTTTATTGAATTTGTTTTTAACTTTAGTACATTTTCATATTTTGTTTACTGGTTTATTTTTTTAACTGATTTAAATAATTTGTAAGTGGCTATTAATTCAGTAGTTTTGTTTTTCTTTCTGTTTTGTTACAGTATATTTTTATTTATTTTCTTTCTTTACTCTTTCAATTTGCTGTAAAAGGCCACAAGGTGTGACATTTGTCATTTCAGTTTTCGGAAGTGGATTTATCAGCACCCTCATACCCTGCATTGATTCCGGCTTAGTAGCAGACTTCTCCCAGACAATCCCTGCAGGATTACATCACCAAAGTGTGAACTAGGAAGAGGGCCGCAAGCCTTCACTTTCACACAGGTGCGAACATTATTTAGCAGGAACATCCTGGAAAGTCGATAGTGTAAAACCCGGCATTGCACTTGGTGCAAATCATGTTCAAAATTTGTTGCATCACACATATCTTAAAACAGGCTTTAGGGAATGACAAAACACGCCACTTTGCCTGTGCAAAGAATTTGTCGCCGTAACTATAAGAGCAGACACTGCGGCGGATACCCTCCCTGCAGCTGACTGGGATGCCAATGACCAAAGCACTCATAAATCATTCCGATTGGACTTTGCGGAGACAGGATCCACACATCTCTCCCTTCCTCAGTCAGAATTCCAATGTCTGGAGCTGAAATATTAAGCACCGGCATCTCATAGGTGCGGTAGCTCTGGAAGAGAGCATTTAATAAAACATAACTAGCTTTGCCTTGTCTGTGCTCTAATACACCAAGCACAGGATTTGCGATCGACTCTCCCTTCTTCTATACCGAGAGTGCTGTGCCATGAAATATGAATTTCTTTACTTCTCTTCTGCGGGAGATGGTTTCACCTCACATGAGATCAGGATTGTTATTTTGATCCGAAATTGCACCTAAATTATTCATGTCACTATCGTCACTAAGTGCTTTCATATTAAAGTTACCCGCACAGTTGTCAATTTCATAAAGCAATAGATGTTTGTACCTGAAGTACACTTTTTTGGGGGAAACAGGAAGCTCTTCTGTAAAACTAAAAAATGCAGCAAGGTCAAGTTGACTGTTTTATGAAAGCTGTTCCTGCAACAGATGAATATTTTAAAAAGGTCTCTATTTTTCACCCAATTTTGACCAAATATCTAACCCAGGCTCATTCTGATTACGTACCCCTATATACATTTCTGGAGAGAGCAAAATACATCCTAAGATTACGTTTTTTGCAGTTTTTGATTTCGTGAATCTGCCAAAGACCGCTGTGTATGCATTTTCAAATCTCAAATATCTCTCGTTAGTATCACTCACGCCTGCTTTTCTTACGTAAATCCACCAGAGGCCGCTGTTGACTGACTGAGCAACTGACCAATCCCCCCACCCTCTCTCTTCCCTAAACCCATCCAATTGTATTTTGAAAAGCACCTATCGACCTGCCCACCCACTTCTCTAAACTCAACCACAGTGTTTTAAAAAGCAACCCAGAAAAAGAAAAGCCCCCTGATTTTTACCATGTTTTCAGATTTTACCTTGCTCTCACCGTTATTCACTTGTTTATTTTATTTTTGACTATATTTTATTTAGACTTGTTTTTTTCTTACGTGCTTTCTGGAACTATTCTTAACCAGACTCGAACCCCATCATCACAGTCAACTCCACTCTACATGTCAAGTCCGCCGACATACGTGTAAAGCTACCAGACAAACTGGTAACAGTGGAAAAGCCGTCCACATGCAGGTAAGCAGTCAGCTGGTTACCGTCAAAAGCAACGGCGTCATGCTGCCCCTTAGCGTTCGTTTTAAAGACAAAAAGCAGCTATACGTAACTCTGGCTACATTATTCGCGATCTTCAGAAACGTATATAGGGCTACGTTTTCAGAATGGGTTTATGTTGCAAATATCTGACCATACTGAGATCTTATGAAAGGGCTTTGGTAAACATCCGCATCACATAAGGTATCTTTCTTTTCTTTTAATCCGACTGAGACCATATTAGACATATTCAAATGTTTACTTCTGAATGAAATTGAATTTGGATCAAGCTCAGTCAGACATAAGCACCTCATCGAATGAGGTGTTTACGTAAAGGCTTTACAGTCCTCAATTTTAATTCGAGCTCTTACGATTGCAAGTTTAGTTGTTTGAAACTTTTTTTAATAGATTAGATGTCGTATTGAACTTTGCTGTGAATGAAAACAAAGCTGTGAGCAATAGAATAAAAGTCTTTACCAAGGCTCATGCTATATACAACTCCCTGAGAACGTAATTTGACAACTCATAACTTTCAAACCCGATTTATGGAGTTAAGGAGTCATTTCTTCAGCAGAACAATCAGTATGTTGTTAAACAATCCGCTGAACACACTGTACTGTGTCCCTCATTGCCTTGCTTTCATTCTTGTCAGAAATTTAATGGTACTAAGGTTTATTCTCACAAGAAATTCATTTTATTTTATAGTCAGAAACAGGCCTTTGTGATGTTTTTATGCCTGTGTGTGCGTTTGTACTTTTTTATGCTGCATTGTGGAGACCAAATGTCCTTACAAGGGTGGGGACTGGCCTTTGGATTGGGTTGCAAAGAGTGTGGGTTGGGATAGGGCATGTAGTTTGGTCTATAGAAAGTCTCACTGAAACCTATTATACATACATTTTTGGACTTTGGCCTAATGTTTTTTTTTTTTTCTGTTACAACTGATGTTGCCATTCATCTTGCGCTCTGTTGCCACGGCAGCAGGGGAGAGTGGGTGTCACTGGTCTGAGCCGGCCACATCAGCACCAATCATAGAAACAACTGATGCTTCTAGCTTTCAGAACGGCGTCTCTCTCTCTCTCACATACAATATTTCACCTCCAAAGTTTTACTGTTGACACTTCCACGCGCCTTTTCATGAATACCCTTGAGGAGAAGACAAATTACCCCTGTCTTAGGGCTCTTTCCTACTGACTCTAAAAAATGAGGAGAATATTTACTTGGTGTCAGTGACGTGAATATATTTTCTTATGTTACAGGGGGAGGGAATCGTCATCACATGTCCCAGCTAAGCCTTTGATAGGACGCACAGTCCGGTAAGTTGCCTATTTCATGTGTCTGTGCTGTTTAAATGTGTTAAATAATGTTCTTCTTAATGGCTAGGTGTTGCATTATTGCAGATTTAACTATTCAGTATATGGCACTGTATCACAATCTAATCATTGGGTTACAATTGAAACTTGAAACAGAAAGCACATCCACAGTGTGTAAGTGTGGGCAAGTGAATCTGCGGGATACGTTTCAATCTTTTTCATGTGGCTCACTTCACTGATGTCCACTACAGTGATTCTGAGAAGTAAAATATCGATTCAGAGATCTAAAGCCAAGGTTTTTAAGCCTTAGGGGTCCGTGAAGGTCCTGCAAGGGCTCTGTGGAGAGAGATATAAAGTATATTCTTTTAAAACCTACAAACTTTTATACGTGTCAAATTTCTAAGTGTTATACTTTATCTACTCTATAATGCAATGTATTCTATTAAAGGATAAGTCAAAGTTGACAACCTAAGTGCAGCTTATTTATAACCAGTGTTGGGTTAACACATTATAAGTAAAGTGTGTTACGTAATATAATATTACTTTTCCAAAGTAACAGGAAAAATAACTCTCTACTTTAAAAAATTAGTAATATTATTTGAGTTGCTTTTTTAAATAATTAACATGAGTTAATTTTTACCTTACTTAATTGGCTTTTACAAAATATATTGCGGGATAAAAAATACCTTACTCATGTTGAATCACACACTCAATGAGAGAGCATGCTGCAGGTGAACAGACAGCCAGCTCGCACTTATGCTCATCATCAGGTCTCTTTTTTTCACAGCAGATGAGTCAGTGTACTGTTCTAGTAAGTGAATTACTCAGGATATGGGGTTATTTCAAGTTAGAGGGAGTATCCAGTATGTTAGTACCAAAGACGCGAACCGTTTGATGACAGCCTTATTATAAATGATTGCTTTACTATAAATGATTTCATGTTGTTACTCCTTGGCTTTATTGCAGTCTTTATCTCAATGAACAGTGAATTTACTAAACTAATAACACAAAACATACACATGTAGCAAACACATTTCTTTACATGCTTTCATTAATTTGTGTATACAGCATGTATAGCTCTGGGATCAGAAAGTTCTCAAAATGTAATTTGATCCTAGATTTTTTAAAGGAAATTAAAGGTGTAGATTATACAGGTGGTTGTTAAATGCAGAGCTTCTCTATAAAAAGGTGAAAAAACACCTGCAAGTTCTTAAAGAGATCAAACCTCAGCCAGGTAAGGAAAAGTGAAGCCAAAGTAACTCAAAAATAATATATCGCATTACTTTCCATAAAAAGTAACTAAGTAATGTAATTAGTTACTTTTTTGGGGGAGTAACTCAATATTGTAATGCACTACTTTCAAAAGTAACGTTCCCCAACACTGCTTATAACTGTAATAAGGACAAACCAATTCAAAATAAACCAAACTAAAACAATCAGCAGTTGAACTTTTCTTGAGCCAATTTGTACGTGGCCATAAACAGAATATTTAAAAACAGTAAGTTACACTGTTTATAACAGTACTAGACAATGAACCATGAAACTAAAGGACTGTATCTACAAAAGGAGTAATCACTAAGTAAATCAGAACAAGACACTAAGCAATAGGAGCACATAACAAGATTGTATGAGGGGAAACACAGGGAATCATATGACAAAACAGGAAATCTGACTATGATAAATGTCTGCATGAAACGGAAGTTGTTTTATAGCAATATGTTGATGTACGTTCAACTAAAATGTAATATTGTGAAGGGGCAGGGCTTTCATTTTGCGTATCATTCCCTTTTAGCAAACTAGAGGTAAAAGAGGTGTGGCTGAGAATAGTGTGGCTGAAGTTGTCAAACTGACGTCATCAGAGAACCATTACTCAACACTGAAGTAAATGGTCAGACTTTGATTACCAAACAAAATATTTCAGTGAATTATCTTGCACAGATTCATTGTTCCTCTAAATAATTTCAATGTGTGCTAGAAAAATAGACATTGTCAATTTTGATTTCACACAGACTTAATAAATATACGATATATATGAATGCTGCAAAAAGTTACTTTAATAGGTATAATAACCAAAACAATAGTAAGTGCATTGCTTTATTGTATATGCGTGTTTAGAGTAAACTAAATGTTTCAATCTAGTTAATTTTCAATTTTGCAAAGGGAGGATAAAGTACAATAGCCAACACTTTACAATAAATAAATGTTAGTTAATGCATAAAAATCAACAGTGAGAAAAGGGCAGATTTGGTATAGTGTTAATATTTGCTTAAATATTAGTAAAAGCAAAACTGAATGTTATTAAATATTAATTCCAGTCAATGTAATAATACATAATAAATGTAAAATAAATAGCATGTTATTAGTCATTAACTAAGAAATTATTGTAGAATATTATTATTATAATATATTGTAGAATAGCACAAATGTTCAGTGTTTCAATCACCAATCAACACATTCACAATCACTTCAGCATGATTAATATTTGTTTTGTTTTAATTTGATTTACTTATTTTCGAACAGAAAATACATTTCAACATGGTCGAAAATTAGTAAGATGAAGCACAAGCTTATTATTTTCCCACCCCATTACCACGTACATCATTCGTCTATTACTTAAACTTATTTCTACTTTTACTTATTTCTTCTTTTTACAAAAGACATATTTTATTCTTTTGGCATCTGACAAATTGTTTTTGATTCCATTTGTACCTTTACATTTTGTAACAGACTCCAAAAAATATATAAATAAATAAAATAAAAAAACCTTGGTACTGCAAACAGCTATTAATGAAAATTTCATCATACCTTTCTCATTTTATCCTTTTTCAATCACCTTCATCATAATATTCCTTTAATAGTATATATTTAAACTTTTAAATTGATTATTACCTTGACATTGTTTAAGAGTCTAATCTAGACTGTTCCAGCAAATAAACAAATGTAAATATCCCGCTCGCTTTCTGAGCCTTGTGTAGTGAATTCTTTCTTACACCCCTATGATTGATCCATCAACAGAAAGAGCTGCAATTGGCTCTAACACTCTATCGCTGTTCAGCGATGAGTGACACTTACAAAAGGCAGCAGTGATCACAGCCAGTGTTGCCAACTTAGCAATTTTTCAGACCCCCTTATTGATAAATAAAAAAAAAGCGACTAGCAACAAATCTAGTGACTTTTTTGTGTGTTACTATAGATTCTGTATAGACTCTCATATGCCCATACTATAAAGCGTAGTGCTATTAATATTTATAGTTAAACAAACAGAAACGGAATAAAGTGATGACGTCAGTAATATGCAAATTGACATATGATGTAATTTAGCAAAATTTAGCGACTTTTCGGGCAGAGTTTAGCACCTTTTTATTGAACACTGATCACAGTTGATCCATAATAGACGCAGAAGAGAAAACACGCTCTGCAGACACGCCCTCGTATCTGTATCCAGAAGTATCACTCCTAACAGCCAAGAGGAGAGGAAAAGTTACCTCACGCCAACAGGTCAAAGGTCCAGAGTGAGAGAGAGCGAGTGAGAGAAAAATAGAGTTTACTTTCAGTTTCTTTATAGCAGTGAAATATCGGCTTCAGTTGTAACTTTAGTGTCAGTGAAAGACTGTCCAGCAAACACATATGCAGTGAATTGTGCAGAGTTTCTGCGTTTTTAAGTAGCTGGCATGTTTTAATTACTCACTTTCGCCTCCCTCGCCATAGTAAGCTATCGCAATATAGTGCAAATAAGATAAATGACATCAGTATGTAATATCCAGTTATGATTTATTGCTGAATCGATACCAAATTGTCCACATCTGCATTGCGGTGCACCGAAGAAACAATGAATTTTGACACCCCTAGCTGTATGTCTAATTGACTAAAAAATTTTTTATTTGATTATAGAGTTTGCTAGTGAATTTTTAATTATATACAATTGCTTTTCCTGTAAATTTATACACAATTGTTTTGCCACAATTAAGTAGGATGGATAGTTTTTTGATGAATTATGTTTTACCCTTTTCACATGCATTCTTTCTGCGTTCTTCTGAGCGCTCACTACAGGTTGGGGCAGCACTGAGATGAGGCTGTAATGTTGTTAATATTATTTCTCTCCGGGTGAATAAGCATTCTTCTGCATGTGGGCTGAGTGAGTCAGCCCTGTTACCACTGCCTTGTCTGTCCAGACTCAAAGCTGCTGCTCAGCGAAAGCGAATCCCCAGCACAACCCCCCCCCACCCTCTTAAACGTGTCTCAACCATCTTTCAACAGGCCAACTAGAGCATGACAGCAGCCTCTCAGCCTCACTCCCCTTAAACCCCCTCAGAACACTCTCCTCTTCTCTCCTTCACTCTTTCCATCTCTTTTTCTGTCTTCCCTCTATCAGACGACACAGTCGGGGGGCAAATGTGTCACATCTCATAGCTCAAGAGCTTCATTATTAGGTCCTTCCTAAAGATAGACACTCAAAATGTGGCTCTCCATTTTTTAGTTTTAGAAATGATGACAGACGTCATGAAGCCTGACGTTTTGCTCTTGAGGCACCTGGGTTTCTTTCTAACGTTCTTGAAGGCTCTTCATTAAGAGCAAAATAAAATTTCCTGGTAAAGGCCATACCGGCTAAATGCATTAGACTCCTGCCATGAGAGCTAATGAGAAGACATTTAAGGCGAGCTATTGACAAGCATGCCTTTGTTTTATTTGAAAGAAACTGTCCCGTGGGGCTTAATATAGCTTTCAAAGGCAAGTTTTTTTGGGATGAAATGTCTTTGAAACTGTTATACTCTTATACAGTGGGGGAAATAAGTGTTTAACAGGTTATGTTTTTTTTTTTTTTTCCTGGGAATAATATTTCTAAAGGAGCTGTTGAAATGGAGTTGAACCCGATTTTGGTAAAAACCCAAACAATACAATCATAAAAATAAAACACAAAAATCTTAAATAATTGGGATGTGTAAAAACAATGGAATGACACAAAGGATAATGTACTGAACTACTGAAATGTATTTGATAGTTTATATAAAAGGCTTTATATAAAATATTGTTTTGGTGATGGCAGCTTAGAAACGCCTTTCATATGGAGAATGAAGTCACTTGCATTGCTCAAGTGTGATTTCTTCACAGACTTCAATAGAGTGTAAAAATCTGGATTTTATTCTCTCTTGGATTCAAGGCAGGTAATTAGCTGGGCCATTCTACAGCTTGATTTTCTTTCTCTAAAACTATTTAAGACTTTCCTTGGCTGTGTTTTGGATCATTGTCTTGCTAAAATGTCCACGCTGGTTTCATCTTTATCATCCTGATAATGTAGATGATGAACTGAAGCAGCTGATATTCATTTTTACCGAGTAAGAACAGGGGGTTGTTGAATAGTTAATGAGAGATTTTAGTTTCTCTGCCTTTTTATACCTTCTTTTCTTCATGTGTTCAATACTTCTTCCCTTTGTCATTTCATGTTATTAAACATAACTTCAATTTTAAACTAATTAGTTTTGTTTTCTTTGCATATATGGATTTACTTGAGTGGTACCAATATGCGGTGAAAATGTCAACTCAGCAGATTCTTAAGAAATATGTTTTCTGAGAAAAATGATGACGTGTTAAAATTCTTAAATGGAAATGGTGACTTCCTCTTAGATCAGGGGTGCCAAAACCCAGTCCAGGAAGGCTGGTGTCCTGCATATTTTAGTTCCAACCCCATTTAAACACAGCTAAACCAGCTAATCAAGCTCTTTCCAGGTATATTAGAAACTTCCAGGCAGGTGTGTTGAAGGACGTTGGAGCTAAACTATGCAGGTCATCGGCCGTCCAGGACCGAGTTGGGCACCCCTGTCTTAGATGATTGTAAGTAAGCACATGTGTTACGTCCTGCCTTGTTTTTCGTCTTTTTAACATAAACATGAATAGCAGTAAGACTGTTATGTGTTTTCTTAACTTGTTTATTAAATCTAACTTTCAAAAGGATGCACAAATAAGTACAATTTCTGTATCTTTGTCTATTTAAACAGTTTTTTTTTTAAATCTGAATTTCCAGTTTTCATTACAGTGCTTATAATCGCAAGATGTTCCAAAATCATTCTAAAAATCTGATTTAATGCTTAAGGGCATATTTATACATTTTCACACTCGTTTCCTCTCAATATGCAGCAGGCACCTTCTTATACGTGCTCCATGCTTCTCAGAAAATATTCTGCAATTCTTAGAAATCATCCACATAAGTAAGTGGACTTGACAAACCACCTGCAGGACACACAACCTCGTCTACAAATGCTCAGAGAGAGAGAAAAAAAAACCTCCAAACAAACTTATAATATTTTTTAATGTAATAAATGTAAGGAGCCTGTTTAAAACTAGCATTTAAGACCCAACAGGGCCCCCTTCTCTTTAAACTGTTACTTTCTGATATGATGAAGATGAGAAAGCATATGGATGTTTCTTTTCTTAGCTTTGATGACAGAAAGGTGTATATTCCTGTGATAAGGCTGTCATTTAGTATTCTGTTGACATCTGACAGCTTATTGCATCTGCACCTTTGTTTTTTTGTCTCAATTGCATACTTATTTCCCTGACACATAAATACAGCATATGGAGACAGAAGTCAGACCTCCATCATGTTCCACTTTATAAAAAGAAAGAGCCCTTTAGTAAATAAGTAGACATATGCGCACCTGTTGATTTCATTTTTCTGGTGAGATGATATAATGATGATATATGATATATTTAAATGCAGATGCATAAATCCAACACAGGCTCATTTTGAAAACGTACCCCTGTACACATTTCTGGAGATCGCAAATTATGTTGCCAGAGGAACATATGGCTGCATTTTATCTTTAAAACAAATGCTACATGGCGGTATGACGTCGTTCCTCTTTTTCGATTTCGCAACCAGCTGGCCGCTTACCTCTGTATGGACGGCTTTTCTGCTGTTACCAGTCTGTCCAGTGGCTCATCGCATTTGTTGGAGGATTTGAGATGTAGAGCAGAATTGACCATGACAACAGGGTTTGAGTCTGGTGAAGAATGGTTCCAAAAAGTGGGTAAGAAAAAAAAAGAAGCCAATAAATAAAACAAACAAGTAAATAACCTGAAAAATAAAAAAAATAAAACATTTAAAAATAAAACCTAATTAAGTGATTAAAATCAGGCAAGGCCTTTTCTTTCTTTTCCTGGATTGCTTTTCAAAACACTGTCCACTAGGCTTAGGGTAGTGGGTGGGCGTGTCAATAGGTGCGTTTAAAAACCATTGGTTTGGTTAAGGGAATAGGATGGGTGGATTAGTCAGTCAGTTAACCCACCTGTGGTGGGTTTACGTGAGAAGAGCAGGCGAGAATGGCACTTGCTAAAGAAATTTGAGATCTGAAAAAGTGTTTACAGCGGCCTCTGGTGGATTCGCAAAATCAAAAGCTGCAAAAAATTGTAACTCCTGGGATGTAATCAGAATGAGCCTTAAGGTGTAAGTTTGACTTGCACGAAGCACGTATGATGGGAGGGATGTGCACATGTTGTGCAAGTGGCGCACATGTGACTTGTGCGCATTTTCCAGGTGCACATAGCTGAAAACATCTCAACTTTTCCGAGTGCTGCGAGCGCACTGCAATTCTTGTAAGTAGAACTAACCAATCTACTTCACACTTTGTATGGAATATACACATTTTAGTAATAACGGCAGACTAATTACCACAGCACAACCAAACACCCAAGTGCTTTTTCTCCATAAACTTGTCATCCTCTGAGAAGAACTTAATTGGTTGCTTAGTTACAATAGACACCAGGAGAGTGTGAGCGTAAAGCTCATTGTAATGGTCAAGGAAACCATGCGCTCACGCTTGTCACTTCAGGTCAGAATAACAACACATGCGAACATGAGTGCGGTGGCTAGCAACAGTGAGGAGATTGTAAATAAAAAGCATGTAAGGATGTCGCTAGAGTGGCTTTTTAATTTTTTTCCTTGTGCATCCCAACCACTAGCTCCCTATCTGAAAGATTTTTAGCATATGGGTAATATAGTCATCCAACTTCACAATTTGTAATGTTAAGATGTATTTGAATAATGTTGGTAGGTTCCTTTACTTGAAAGCTCAGATTTGATTATAATAATTAGTTTTGTTTAAAGAGTTTGAGGTTTACTGTATCATTATTATTGACACCTTACATATGTTAATCTACCTTAGTTGCACACGCTTTAATGCTTATGTTAAGAGATCAGATATTTTGTTTTAATATTTTTGTTTTTGACTATTAAAAGTATTTGGCTTAGTAATGTTGGTAAATTAAAATAAAGTGGTTAAATAAAAATAAAAAAGTCCTAATATTCGTAAATGTATTGTTCAAATATTTTATATAATTATCGATATTGAATGATATGAAACATGATTATTTTTTATTTTTTGCAATATCGCCCTAAATCTGTGTTTACTTTGTGCAAACATATCTTTTGAAGTCAATATTGTGAATCGGTTTTCCGTGTTGTTTTCACTTTGGTCATTTTTCTACATGACTCATCTGCTTTGGAAGTTGGCCTTATTCTGAGTAGGAGTTTGCTACCTATAAATTGGGTCAATCCATTAATTATAATGTCAGGATCAAACCTGAAATTTTGAGAGACGATAGAAAGTATGTGTATTGGATCTAAAGTGGTCTGGACCTGAACCTACTTTCAGATTCAGTTGAACTAGCTTGTTTAAAATGTACAGATGTCCTCACAAGTCTATCTTTGATGTATTTTTTTGTTAATGAAGACCTATTTTTTTCAACAATCTGGCTCTAAATAGAAGTCAAACATATACACTTGCAGTTTATCTCAGCTTCGTTTACAGTGATGAGTAAAAATCTATCACCCCAGCAGCTGTTGATCACAAGCTCACTGATCAGCTTAACGAAAAGCCTTTTCGCTCATTACATAACACACACAAACACTCAGATTGTCTCAAGTCATTTGGATAATGTTGTGACCTCAGCAGATTCACTTAGCAAAACACAAGCACATGAAAATCAATTGATATATACACAGATGAGCCGAAAACAGTTTGACCATGTGCCTGATATGCTATTGGTCTTCTCTGTGCTGTGTAAACAGCTGACACCTGCTGAGGTGTGGACTCTAGAAGACCCTGGAATGTCTCCTGTGATATCTGGCAGGGTTGTGACGGTGACTGGAGTTTCTTACTGGTTAATCTACATATGATAATGCAAGTATTACCTGGGGTGTAGTATCACTTCCTTTACATAGTTTAAATATTTCTTTGTGCCTTTTAGTTATGCTTTCACTTTCTAATTAGTTATAGTTTGGTGCCAGTTGCTTGAAACCAAAACAACAAACGAGTATAATGACACACTTTCTTAATTCATCATGCTATGGAGAGCTTTTATTAATTGAACAAGCCAAAAAAAAATAAATAAATAAATAAATAAATACACCATTCTATAGCCCCAATATAAACAAACTAGGCTCATTCTGATTATGTACCCCTTTATACATTTCAACAGAGGTTGCTGTTGACTGACTGACTGACTAATCAACTGACCGATACCCCCACCCTCCCCTTAACCAAACCCAACCAATAGTATTTTTAAAAGTGACTGACTCACTTACCCATTTCCCTAATCCCAACCGCAGTGTTTGGAAAAGCAATTCAGAAAAAAAAAAATTATTTGTCTGATTTTTACTACGTTTTAGATTTTACCATGTTTATTTTATTTATTTAATTTTTTGGCTTCTGTTTTTGTCTTACCCGCTTTCTGGAACCATTCTTAACCGAACCAAGTTTTTTTGGTTTGATAATAATACATAACCCTACAGGTACTGTATGTGGTTTATAAGCTGGGTCTTTTAAAGTAGTCAGTGAAACATGACTTCTAATCAGTCCAAATTTCAGTTTGATTACTTAAATAAGTTTAAAACACCTTAATTGGTGTTAGTCAGGGATGTAACGATTGATTCTATATACATGGTTCTATGTGATTCATGATCTTGATCTCTTTCATATCTTTAGCACTTGTCATGTTCAGTGTCATTGATTTAATAATACGAATTTTAAAATCCGACAAAATAGCATGCAGACGTAACTGTAAACAAGAACATAAAGTCGTATGTCATACTGTCTCTGTGACAACAAAGGCCAGACATCTGGCTTCCGTGGACCGGCACTCCTCTTGATTTGAATGAGAATGGAGCTTCCTCAAAACCAATATGCACTTTAAACCATCAGCTAGGTGCTCTGGGATTCAGGGTGTCTGCTGGGTCTTAAAAAAAAGTCTTAAAATGTCTTAAATTTCAAAAACTACATTTTAGGCCTAACAAAGTCTAAAATTTACTAAAATATTGTGTTGTAGGTCTTAAAAAATTGTAAACAGGTCTTAATTTTGCTTTGTCTAAGTAAAGCTACTCAGTCGGGTTGACATCCATCCCACAACCAACAATAAATCTCAATTAAAAACATTTTATTTTTTATTTAATTTTTTTTATTGCAAAGAGATACAATTCACAACATCTGTTAGACATTTTTTACAGCAAATTCCACATTACATTCCCTAATCAGCGAAGAAAAACAAAAACAATGACACCATTCCTAATGATAATACCAGACAATTAGAAAAAAGTCTTACTGTTTAACCTCGCATAAGTCTAAAATTTTATTCTTAATTATCTTTAAAGGGTTTAAAAGTCTTAAATTTGAAACTTGCCACTTTCGCACATTAAGCAGGTTTGCAGTAAACACAATAGTCACTGTTGTTCAAAACATGTATCCTGATTTGTTCAAAAACAGATTTGAATTGTTATTACAATCAATTTTCATCAGACTCACTGTGAATTGTTACATCCCTAGTGCTAATACTAAGCTGGATATTAACATACAGGAAGTATTTGCAGTGATGCTGATTTTTTTCCATTTCAAACATCTCTGTTTATTTGCGCATTTTACTGAAGCATGGAAGTTATACAAACTTCTGGCTTGATGTATTACAACAGGATTGGTTCTGCCGCAGATGCTCAAGTTGCTTAGCAACAGATGTTAGTGGTCTTTAGGAAATGTTGGCTGAGGGGCTTGTTTGCTTGACAGTGCTTATAGGAGCTTCCTTCACTAAATACCAATAAAGTCATCTCATGGCATCTCTGTCGAGAGCACTCACATGCTCTTATCCATATGGCAAGGGTGATGGGGCTTTTCATGGAGGCTGACCTTACTGTGTACTGGGAAAATACCCAAATCATCGCCTGAGCTATTTTCTGTGTTATTCTCTTAACAGACCACTGTTGCAGAAAACGTACTACATTATATGAATATATGTTTAAGCAAGGTGACAGTGGCTCAGTGTTTAGCACTGTAGTCTCACAGCAGGAAGGCCGCTGGTTCGAGTCCCAGCTGGGTCAGTTGGCATTTCTGTGTAGAGTTTGCAGGTTCTCCCCGTGTTGATGTGGGTTTCCTCAAGGTGCTCCGGTTTCCCCCACAGTCCAAAGACATGCGCTATAGGTGAATTGGATGAACTAAATTGGCCGTAGTGTATGTGTGTATGGATGTTTCAGCTGAAAGGACATCTGCTGTGTAAAACATATGGTGGATAAGTTCATGTGGTAGTTCATTCCTCTGTGGCGACACCTAATGAATAAAGGGACTAATCTGAAGGAAAAATGAATGAATGAATGAACATTTAAGCAATGATTGAAAATTAGTTCTGCTTGATTAGGGTTTGACACTATATACTGTTGTTTACACCCTGACCCATTTATCATTAATATGAAAATCTAACTAGCCTTGGTGGCTTCACAAGCAAATACCATCAAGGTCCAACAATTTGATTTGTTGTTGTTGTTGTAGTAATTTTTCACCTCTGCCCAGACATAGTCATTCAAATTTCCACTTGCTCTACAAATGTCGTTGTTATCTACTATAATAAGTTATTGTGAATTATTAGATTATTTTTTCATTATTTTCTGTTTATGACGTATATAAACTTATATATTTTATCTTAGATCTTTATCTTATATTAGATATTTGCTTATTTCACTGTGATGTAGATTTGAGCAATTAAGCTTGTCAAAAAAAAATAAAATAATGCAGGGCAGGGCTTGGTTGTTGGTTGGGAGAAGACAGATCTTAATGCGAGTTTGCAGTCAACTACAAGAAAGGGCTGGTCATAAATGAACAAAATTAGTCTTAATGATGTGAGTCAGTCTGTAAGTGATTAGCCCAATCCATTTATTTAATGTATTATAAAATGAGTATAATGATATAACCAAAAATCTCTGTTTAAAATAGGTTATACTATGCATGCTCAAAATCAACTAACACTCAACTAGGGACAATAAATTTGAATTGAACATGTATAACTTTGCATAAACTCTCCAAAATACTTTTAAAGTCTGATTAAGGGTGCTTTCACACTAGCAGTTTTGGTCCGCACCTGTGTTCGTTTGACATCAGAGTACAGAACGTTTAGATAGTGTAAACATTGTCTTCTGAAGAGGTGGTGTGGGATACAGTTCATGCAATCTATGAACGTATGACTGCAATTGTACCAAATAACGAAATTAACTATCAACTGTAAAACAAACTTTAGTTTTCATAACATCCATTCATGTGTGTGTGTCTGTGTATCTAATTTTAGTGACAAGTAGGACTGACTCAGTAATACCAGCCAACACTTCCGTTTTTCCCAGGAGTCTCCCGTATTTGGACCAATCTCCCGCAACCCTCCCGTTTTGTTATGTCTCCAAGAAAACTCCCATAATTTCACCCCCACCCCCTCCCTTTTTTGATGCAGTCTGTAACACCCTTGGGTCGCCAACTTTGGTACTGTATCTGATCGCAGTGGCCACCTAAAACCCCTTGCATAATACAGTTACTAACACCACAGTACAGGTACTTTCCTATCCCGGTTCTCAACAGTGTTATTCAAAGACCTCACCTCCGAACACCCTCTTCCCCTCCCCCCGGTCTCCTGGATTTTCAGATACAAATGTTGGCAGGATATGGACCCAGTGCATACAGTGTCTCCACCAAAAACAACTTCTGCAGACATTGCATAATGTTCTGAACTAATATTTTTTGCGGCAGATGTATGCGAATCAATCTCTGTATTTTGATAACAAAACCAAAACACTCAGTAAAAGCAGAACAAGCTTGACAATGGTTTCAAAAAGAAAACAGACAATGTGAACACAAACCAGCCAAGGGGCTATTTAACTTGGATTCGGACCAGGCTTTCGAACCAAGTGTGAAAGCATCCTAAGAGCAATGGCAAATACAGTTGTATAGCTACAACATAATAGGCCAAATGATTGAAGAATGAGTGAAGGAACTTTAAAATAAAGTACAAAACCCAATAAGTTCTTATAACTTTTTTCCTATTTGAGAAAGACATGCAAGGAAAGCTGGCTAAAGTTTGATGAAGTCCCAGCAAAGGCTTAGTCACATGGAAATGGCTTTACTGTCTTTCCTGTGCAGCATACTTGCTTTAAAGCTGCTGCCGCAGCAAACGTTTTCCTCAGGAGTCTGCATGAGATGACGGCTGTCCCGGTAGTGCAGGGGAGGAACGGGAAGGGTGTTGACCCGCATCAAGCACAACAATGCTGTAATGTTGACAACATTCTTGCACACTGTCTGCCGCACAGTCATTGTTTTAGCACAGTTCAACATGCAGTTACTTAGTGAACTACTTCTCAAGAGAAGCTATGACCTTTGTGTTGGCACTTGTCTGGAGTGTACATACTGTTGTTGCTCGCTCTCCGGGTTGTTAATAGAATAATGAAGACAGATCAGCTTTTATTCTGCAGCACAAACTAGGAGCAGGTCCAGACTCTGCAGGACGTCTGAAGCTTCAACCACCAGCTTCATCCATCTGCAGCTAGCACTGTCAGCTTTGGAGAAACCAAGCAATGCCTGCGCTCACTGTGGCTCTAAGATTAGATGCTTGGACGGAGGTCACCCGTCTCCTTTGTTTCTTTTTAATCAGCCCTGTGGGCTGTTGTCAGAGATCACTGCCCTCCATTGTTTAGGGATGTCAGAGGAGGCAGTTCTGCTTAGAAAAGAGCCTTTGGATGCACTGAGAGCCTCCATTGTGGTTGTAAAGAAGTAGGATGAGGTGCCAGGATGAGCCAGAGCTCCATGACTCTGTCTCTGTTGTGACTTTAAGATGGTTGGTACAAAAACTCCTAAAGTGACAGCCATGAGTGGGAATAGGAGCAGCTGCAACAAATTCAATACATTCAGAGATGCCTTAGAGACCATCATAGGCATGGCTAGACCCCATTTACTGAAGCACAGGCCCCAGTAAAAGTTGGATGTGCCACAGAATAAACTTTGAGTTATGATTTACTTTATATGCAAGTGTATTAGAGTGTTAATCCCAGAATAAGGATGTTATTCCCTATGTACAATTGAACCAACGCTTGTGAAATCAGTATAGTTTAGTTCAAAACAAACTGACTCATGCATGCAGAAAACCATTCCTGTGCATCTTATGCACCACTCCAGCTTGATGCTGATGCCCTGCTCCTGCTCCCGCTCCCGGTGTGAATTCCAGTTGTTAAAATGCATGATGAAAAAATATTCTCTGCTCACGTGCCACTCATATGTTGTGAATCCGGCATAACAGCCTATTATGCGCAGGTGTCGGCATGCAGTAGATTTTGCAAGCTAAAAAAAATGTTGAAATAGTATGATAATGGTTTTATTTTGACTATGCATGGCTCCAACTTATTGTATTTTGTATTCTTTCTTTAAGTCTGGCGTGCCCAAAGACTACAGAATACACAAGACATGTTACTCGTATAGTTTTAATTGGAGAGAAGTGTAACAGTCAATATGGCGCATGAAGCCCCGCTTACTGGTACAGGAGCCAATCATTGAATTGCTATAGACTGACGTTTCTCCAGAAGAGAAGGTCGGAACAGAGAAGTGTTTTTGTGACACTAGAGTCTTAGCGAATACCTGTTTCACAGACATAAGAAATATATCCAAAAAAAGCTTGAAATATGTATTTTAAATGAATCTGTCATGAATCTGGTTTGTTGATTGTCAACCTTTTCCCTTCTGTGTTCTCCTACCAGCTGTTAGCTCTTGCAATCAGCGCGAGCGCTGATCAGCAGTCACCTGTTCTCGCTTTGTCATTATTGACACTCCTATATCTACCTCCCTATTTTCTCCCTCTGTTGTCAGATTATTGTTGCTCTGTGCGTTACTCTCCGTGTGTCTTGTACTCCACTTACCAGACCAGATCCACTTTGTCTCGTCTAGTCCTGATATTGTCCGATCGTGTTTAACGTTAAATGTACAAGTTTGCTGCATCCTGCTGATGTGTGCTCATACATTGTGCTCTGACCATCAGCACCAGGAGGTCAGAAGTTCCCGCATCGCAGTGATGGGCACAGGACCAGCTCGCTCTCTCTCGGCCAGGGTGGCCTCTTTAAGTTTCATTTGTGAAGATCCAGCTCTGTGTGTTCTGATTTAACGACAAACTGCCTTGGTTGACTTTTCTTCATCAAAAGACTTGTGTTAAACTGCAATACCTCTCTTTGATTCTGTTCCGTGACAGAATCACTTACACTTTACAAAGTTTTTTGGATTTGTAATGTGTATGAAACGAACGAGAGGTACAGTTTTTCCTGTCAAACGCACATCACATGACAGCAATTAATCAAACATCCACAAACTTAAAAAAAAGAGTCAGTCACTACATTTACATGGACACCAATAATTTGATTTTAATGCGATTAAGACAATACATACACAGCTGTTTTACACTCTTTGCACCTACCCAGATAGTGAAGACCACAGACACCTGCATCGTGAAATGCAGAGGTTTTTTTTCTTCTATTCAGCATGCGGTATGAACTTCCATTAAAAACAGCGCTCTCCAGCAGTTCATAGTTGTATCCAATATCTTGTTTGTCACGGAGGGCGTGCAGGAAATAATGTTTGTGAATGAAAGTGAAAGTGCCACACTGCAGTTAAAGTCAACAAATTAAATATGAAACACCCGAAATTACATGAAACTCCAGAGGAAATGTGGATAGCGTGCTATAACATGTAAAACGGGATCATGAAAAGAATAATCAAAAAGCAACTCATGTACACATCGTAGTCTCATTATTCTCTTAATTATATTAGTAAATAATTTGATTGCTGATGTCCATGTAAGTGTAGTCACTGTCATTTCTGGAAGAGATTTGTAATCAAGACCAAGTTGTAAACTAGAGGATGATCATGTGTAGAACGGCGGACTGAGGTTGGTGTCGTGATCTTGTTCCTTTCGAGTGCGCATTAGCTCGGACAACCTGAAAAACTCCCTTTATTATTATTTGAATGTTTAGAAACTAAACTTATGAGACAGTTATTGTTTAATTTTATTGGTGTGTTCAAAGATGTAATGTAATGTAATCATAAGCTTGCCAAACTGAATTTGATGTTTCCCCATTAAGTTCCTGATCATACTGCCTAATAGATGTTTCAAAGATGGCCGCCGAGTGAAATGACTTAAAGGGACTTTGGCAGTAGAGCTTTATGTCTGGCAAGGTCCCTGGGGGCAATTGTAAGCATTTTGCTTCTTTTTGAAAGAAAAATCATGTTGAATAAAAAAAATACTAAAATGATTTACAGTGACATAAATACTGGTACAAAAGACGCTATTCTTTTGACCGTTTATTCTCAGTCAAAGAATCCTGGAATCATCTTACAGCACATCTCAAGACTGGAGAATGGCTGCTGAAAAAATATATTAGTATTTGTTTATTATTAAAATAGAAAGTAGTTGTTTTAAATTGTAATAATGGTGTACAGAATTGCTCTTTTACTGCATAAACTGTTAAATAAATGTTTTGTGACCATGAAAGACTTCAAAAATCACTCAAATTTAATTTTCAAACTTACATTGATTCTCTGCATTATTCATTTAAAAATATTTTAGTTGATTAGTTATGCTTACCTGCAATTGTCGTTTCGCTCTGTGATCCTTTACTGAGCTATGTGTCATTTCACATCTGTATGATATCTTTCATGAAGCCTCAAAAGACAGATTTAACAGTTTTGGGCTGTTCTTCCAATCATGGAACATGGATAGATGCCAACTCCAAAAAGGACACCATCAAAGTGTCAAATAATTGGTTATACACTGGCGTGAACATAACTGGTATGCAGGTGGTATGATTGAAATAGAAAATACAGACTAGATATATTGCACACTAGATTTAATTCATCTGAATGTGATTCATTAGACTCATTACACGGGCTCATGCAACTTTGCCATGTTTGTGGTTTGGAAAAAGAAAGTAAAATAAAGTTGGTCAGAGATACGGCAATACTGTATATGCAAATCACATAATTAAAACACAAGTTCATGTTAAGATTTCAACATCTTAAGCATTTGGTATGTACTGTATATGCAACTTATATGTAAAATTGTAACAATGGATGTTTAATTATGAGCAGTGTGAGGACCAAGCAACATCGCCAGGTACTCCTTTGAGAACCACACCAAAAAAAGTTATGCACCTCTGGTCATACAGAGTAAACAGTGATAGAATATTAACTTAGCTTTTTCTTTTGTTCTTCAATACGTATATTACAGGGTGGAGTGACAGTCAGATGATGCCAAAGGCTTAAAGAGAGGTTAGATGAGCTATTACAAACTGGTAAAGTCTGTCAGACAGGCCAGACAAACATGATGGCCGTGCCGCCTTCCACTGAAGCGGAGAATCAGCTCTGACAAGAGAGAGAAAGAGAGAAAAACCAAGACAGAACAATAACAGGCGAGGGAGAACTCAGGTGAGACATATGTTCCGCTGATGAAATGATTTATCCTCCACCCATAAAACAACAGGGTGAGACGTTGGCATGATTGCTCTCACGTCAGCGCGTTCAACGTAGCTAGGATAGGCAGTTCAAACACGTCAGCTCACACACTCGTGGGCTTTCCTCATGTTCTTTCATCCCTCTGAGGCATTTGCAAAACCGATTAGCCCTTTCTAGCATGACCGACTCGTGGAATCATCAGTGCTGCTCATTAACCAAGCAATACTCAGCAGATCAATACTCTGTGCAAGCCCAAGAAGAGACTCCGAGGCTGATTTCAAACAACTACCAGACTCACAGCGTATTCTGTTGCCCATAGGACTGTATTAAACCAATTGCAATGACATCAGTCATTTGTCAGTTGCTAACATGCTAACAACTACCTTGGCTAATTGCTCATAGCTTCAGTTGATGGTTGTACGCCTGAATTAGGGGCAATTGATTTGTGATTAAATCTTTCAATCAGAGGTCCGGCTGTGCGAGATGGGCAAAAGAAACCTATCATGGTTTTCTTGAATTATTCTATTGCGATTTCGATTTTATTTACGATTTTGACACACACAGACGTATTACAGTGTAAATCTGAAACTTATTTCCTAAGGAAAACATTTGTGTGAAACGTGATTCTAAAACAGATATTAGGCGAAAATAAAAGTCACCTGGTAAAGGTTTAACAAATTGTCTCTAGAACAGACTTGGGGAAAACAAATATACTGTGTGTGTGTATGCGCACCGTCAAACAGAAGTAAGGCTCCCATGTTTGTTTGACCACATGTCAGAAGTAGTTTCGTGTACTGTTGATTGTGCGTTCAGAAGTGTTTTTGCCAAGCATAGATAATAGATCTCTGTGATGCTTGCGTAAAATAGTCCGTTCACATGTCTTTAGCGTGCACAAGTTTGTTATTTTCTAATGGAGGTGCTCGGCTTGTGCATGACGCGTGGGCGTATTCCATGCAGGGGCCGACTTAATGAATTGGGGGCCCTAAGCAATTCCAGGTATGGGGCCCAACTGTGTATTTCTTATTTTTGTAAATCAACTTAAAAAATATATTTTAAGTGGAACCTTTGTCATCTTAAGATAAAAATTAAATACAATAAATTCACAAATAAAAAAAACAAGTTCACAAACTACAGTTAGTAAGCCATATTTGTGATAAGATTTGATTTGCATGTGCAGTTCGTAAAGAACATTCCACTATTCATGGGGCCGCCTGTTTTTGAAAGGACGTAATAAAGTAAAATCTTAATGGTTATAGACAGATCACCGATCACATATCGCACCATATGATTTATAAATGATCTATATGATTAATTTGGGCAATTCTTGGCATTTGTTAGGGTCCCCTAATTCCCCAGGGCCTTAAGCGGCTACTTACCTTGCTTATTGGTTAAGTCCATCCCTGATTCCATGCTCACCCAATTGAAAACATGTCAACTTTTTAGAATGCTGCAAGCGCAACCCGAGTCACGTAAACAAGAACTGACTTATCAGTTTTATCCTTTTTATAGAATATACACATTTCAATAGTCTAAATACCTCAGATCAACGCAGAACACCCAGAACCCGCAGAGCCCAGTGCTTTTTAATTATCTCCATAAGTATAACTTGTATTGGAACTGTAGCAATGTTTGTTAGTTTGTCATGCCGGGCAAAGACAAAAGAGCACAAGCTCAAAGCACGTTGAATGCTGAAGGAAGTGACGCACCTCGCGCTTTCACATGCTTTTAGACGCGATATGTGACTGAGAGGTCCTGGAAATTACCTGATTCTGCAATACAAAAGCCTTTCTCTTTCCAAAGTAATCCCACACCACAGATGTTGACTTTATCATGCACCAAGTCCTTCTGTGCTGATCTTATCCTTCCTGTTTATGTACTGTAGGAAATTTGTTATTAAGCTCAGTCTAACCATTTTCGCTCTCTCTTTGGACGCGCTACATTATAGTTGGTTCAAATGATATACTGCGGGGATTTTGAAATCGTATATGTTCAAATCACGATTTCAATTAATCACACAGCCCTAATCAGAGGTCTTCTTTTTCTCTCGCTTTAGGGCTCTCAATTTACCACATGAATTTACTAATTATTTATGGAAAAGTTATTGTGTTAAATATTTTGGTATTGCAATTATTGCACCCTCCCACAGACCTATGTAGTTTACTGTACAGCTTTATAAAGTTGTTTGGTGACAAACATGATGTCATGATGATGATCAATAAAATGATGATGATCAATAAAATGCTATTTTGCCCATGAAATTCATGGTTTTCTCACAAAATGTCTTGAGCTCTGAGTTTTTGTCTATTTGTATATTATGATATAGTTAAACACACAATGGGTGAAACTGTGACTCAATGTCTCATTCATATAAAGAGCTGTTAACTCCAATGCTGAATTAGTCATTTGAATGAATTGAATGCCTTAATGACTCAGCGAGTTACTCATAAGACATGTACCACCAACCACTGCCAGTTTTACTTTCTTATTTAGAGGATTATTTCATTAGGTAAAATGATTTCATATTTTCATATGAAAAAGGATAAAGCAGGTTCTCTTAAAAATGAAAATTCTTTCATTATTTACTTGCCTTTGTGGCCCTTAAAACAGTATGAATTTCTTTCTTTTGTGGAATTTGTAAAATGCTGTTTGCCAAACTGCTTTAGAGCTGCAATACACAGTCTGTAAACATATTTTATATATTATATAACTGCAATCATGGCTGTAATCTTTCAGTCAGATTTAATGTGATTTTAAATTAATTAGATTAAGCGATTCATCGTGTAATTAATTAGATTATACATTTTAATCGTTTGACAGTCTTAATAAAATCAGATTAGATCTGAGTGCTTAAAGCTTACGAATGTGTCCATGGAAGACAACCTTTCTGCCTACTGACATAGCACAGGATTATAATAGGATGCATTGTAAGAAAACACACAAAACAAGCTATTTTCTTAAGATTCCATCCTATTCTCTTTCATTTACTTGCCTTCCCACATGTATGCAAGACACTTAACATGGGCTTGATTGTTCAATACTACTTATATATCAAATTGAGCGCTTTACACTGTATGTGCAAAATAAGTGTATCGACAAAATTTAACTCATCACAAAACACACATGAATGCATGTCAATGACAAGTGGAAATATCAGTGCATCTAAGCTGACCACTTGTAATCACATCATTGAAACGAATGCTAAAACATTGCCATTCATCTGGTTCACTTTCTGTGAAATTTTTTTGATGGTGCTAGGCCTGTGACTGTAAGGAATGTTTGTTGTGCGATATATTGTCACAAAAACTGTTGTGATAAGCGATATTAATATTTTGCGAACATTTTATGCCAATGAGTATGTTATGATTATATAACAGCATAATATTGCAAATAATAGCCATCACATGCTCCAATCGATCAGCCAGAGATTGGTGTCGGCCGATAATCACATTTTTTCTCGATCGGTACTCGCTTATCTGGCCGATCACATAAACCAATTGTAAGTGTTAGTTTACAGTTTTACAAGCAGATGAAGATTTTAACTTCTTAAGACTTATTTCTACTTTCGCCTGGTGCCACATCTCGGACCTGTGCTGACTCTACTGCACGTGCACCTCACGAAACGGATAAGGCTTTTATTCTTGACCCATTCGCCGCTAAGATATTCTTTAAAACAACAGGGGGTGGTCAAAAGAAACTGATCGGAAAAGTCCAAAAGATAAACAGAGAAGTAGTAAGTTTCCGGAACTACATCATATTAATAATATTATGGAAGCGTTTTTAGTAAACTAACTATTTTTAAAAATTATTTTAATTATAAAGACAAGATTTTTGTAACCATGCAAACTTTGATGCATCACTCACTTTTGTTTATATCTCGGACAGTTCTACCTATTGAAGTTTCTTAAAATATTAATGACAAGAGAACATTGTTTACAAATATTTTGTTTATTATATCAAGAAGAAAATTCAAAATAGGTACACTTACTAAAAAATACTGATTTTTTATTTTTAGATTTAGCCTGCTCCACAATTCACACACTACTGTCTCATCCCTCAGTTTTTTTCCACACTTTTTAACAAAAACTTTCCTTCTTTCCCACTGTAGCTATTTCTAGCCAAAAATTGTTGGTCAACTGGATATCCATATGATCACGCATGGACGGATCATAAAAAGATGTCTGCACAGGCATACCTGATTCAGACAAAATCTTTTCAAAATGATTTGTATTCAACAAGATGAAGCACGGCCAGCCGAAATCATGTTGCGCCCATCAAAAGTGAACCTCAGCAAGCACAGCAATGACTTCACATTCGCCGCCAATCTTAAGCGAACTAGCGAACACGTTGAGTACAAACCAGGCTTTATGTATGCAAACCTCAAATGCACTCCAAACTTTTTCTTCATTAAGGCATGTTTAATTCTTCTTTTATCAATTGCAATAATTCCAAACTGCATTGTCATTCATTTTTCTTACCAAATTCTTTATCTGTTTAATCTATTATTTTCTTTAAAGCTGCTTCTGACCATGGCATGTCAACACTAAATGGTTTTAAGAGACGTTCTTAAGGGATTAAATGCAACATCCTTAATTTGATCTTTTAGGAATGGAGAAATCTCCACTTAAGTATCGTACTATGAAAATGTGCCTTATGCAATGTTAAAATTATATAAAGCTTGAAGCATTGGAATCAGTACTCGGCCATTCACCATGACAAGGAATCGGTACTCGGTTCCAAAAATCCTGATTGGACCATCCCTAATGCACACTTTAAAATACTCATTGTTCTTACGGATATTTAGGCTGTACAATTTGATGTTGAAAAGGTGCATGTCCTATTATATACACTATTACATGTCCCATTAGGTAAATATCCTAATATAAACGTTGACACCAGTGAGGTAGAATGTAAATGTAGTTGTAAAATGGCTTTAAAATTATTCATGAATTTGTAAATATGTATTGCAGTTCCAAAAACATATTGAGGTCACTTTCAAGTATTGCACGATAAGTCGATATATTGATTATTTGTGACAGGCCTAGATGGTGCAGTGAAAAGGGATGGGATAAAATAAGATGATACAGCTATTGGTCTCATGTCTTCATCTGATGCAAATTCACAGGTCAGAGTTCACCAAGTTTTAACTTTGGAACACAGCAACATGTGAAACTTCCAGTTTGATGAATTTGCATGTGTATGATTGGAGGTTTATTGGGTGAAAATTGCAGTGTGACCATGGGTTAAAAACTAAGTTACCCAAAGTTACCCAACATTAACCATCTCTTGAAAAGAGAGAACAAAAAACTACCGTTTATGGAATGCGCACATTATAATTGTCTTAGTTTTTTCAATATTTTATTTTCTTGCCTTTTAAAGTATCCTTTTTGATAGCTTTATGTTTCTTTTCTTTTGAGAGTCCTGTAGATGATTTGTTTAAGAATGAAGGAATGTAATCACCTTGTCAAAAACACCTACTATTCTCTCACTCATCGAGACTCAAACGGAGAGTTTGAGACCGTCAGACTTGGCAGAGGTTTCCTGCTCATATTTTGAGTCTCAACACGCTTCTCACATCATCCTGACTCTCACACTTCTCACCCCAGTAAGATTTCATTGAATTCACAGCTTACACTGAGTGCTTGATCTTGGTGGAAAAGGTGTGAATATCTTAACTACTTTCTTTTCATTCTTTTGCTTCAAGTATACTTTACGTTTTATAGACCAGGACAGATTGCCATTTCTTCACTAATACCTCCAGGCCACAAAGACAAGCTCAATTTTCCTTTGGCCTCCAACTCTTTTTCTCCTTCTGTCATATTCTCGCATGTATTTCTATCATGTGTGCCGCAGCAAAGGTCATCTATTGTGTAGGCTCATAAAAAGAACAGATCAGGGCTGAATTAAAGCCTACTTTATCCTAAGGCTTCAATCAGCCAACCTGACACTAAATACATCTGACAACCGCCCAGGCACCGCTCTATTGCTGCTCGATGTCTTGTGCCTTTTCCATTAAGACAAAATATTGCTCTGTACTTACCTCATGGCCTGAGCTATAATATGTTCTCACTAAACATCCATCCAATGTTTAGCGAATGCTAGCATGATGCATATAGATTTATCTTAGCTCGCTTTTGAATGCCCTATACCTATACCATAAAACACACACCCACGTGTACACTCAACCTTTCCGCTCTCATAAGAAGCTAAATCAAATTTATACCCAACCTCAGGCGCACTTGCCCAATCGCACTTGCAGCTCACCAAGAGTCTATTATGGCTCTTGACTCAGCACTCTAAAGTGCTGAGATGATTCAGCATCAGTCTTTCAGACTGCTCTCTTGTTGGAGATCTGTTCACTCCTACAGATGCAGATTTTACTGTTAAATAGAAAGGATTGAGTTTAAAACTGCAAGATCAGAATGGGATGTTACTGAGTCTACTGTTATTATTATTATTGGACATATTTGGGGTTATAGGTTTGTTCTATAAACCCCTAATACTGTGTCTAGACTGGACATTTGTCATCCGCTTGTTGAGTGTGACGTCATGTAAATGTCCTGATCAGGACATTTACCATAGTTATGAAATGCCAGGAGTGCATCTCACATTGCTAGATCTAAAATTATCTTCGTATACAGGATTGTATCACCATCACCTTACCATATTACACTCTAGGAAACGTATAAGCAATTAGGGAAAAATCATAATCACGATTATTTTTGTGATAATTGTAATCATGATTATTCAAAACGATTATCAGTTGAAGTCAAAATTATTATTGGTTCTGAGAATTTTTTTTTTTTTTTTTATAAATATTTCCAAAATGATGTTTAACAGAACAAGGAATTTAACAGTATTTCCTCTAATATTTCTTTCTTCTGGAGAAAGGCTTTTTTGTTTTATTTAGGTTAGAATAAAGGCAGGTTTAAATATTTTGAAACCCATTTTAAGGTCAATATTATTACCCCCCTTAAGCAATACATTTTTTGATTGTCTGCAGAAGAAACTACTGTTATACAATGACTTGCCAAATTACCCTAATTAAACCTTTGAGTTGTACTTTAAGGGCCTACTCACACTATGCCATCCGTACCCTGCCCAGGCCCGTTTCCCGGATCGTTTGAGAAGTGTGAGTGCGCTGAATCGGGCTTAAGCACGGTTCACTTGGCCGGCCCCGTCCCGGTTGAAAGAGGTGTACCTGAGCGCGGTTCACTTGGGCTTTGCGCCAAAGCCCGAAACTGAAAGCGAGATGTGACTTTTAAGGCGCTGTTTCATATGGATTTATTAATCAAACTTCCTGTTCAATGAACGCAAACTGTCTCGTCTTATTAAAGACGAGAACTCCTCACAGCACGACAGCTGCACGCCTTCAGCAGACCTCTTCATTCCTGTAGCACGAGAGCTTTATTACTGTTTATGACGCCAAAAGTGACGGAACTGTTCGGCGAGTGAGTGCGGGCCGTCGGGGGAGACGGGAGGGGGGACAAGCGTGCTTTGGCCCGGTTCGAGGCAACTGTACCTAGTGTGAGTACAGCCTAATTTGAATGCTTGTATTTTGAAAAACATCTAGTAAAATATTATGCACTGTCATCATAGCAAAGATAAAAGAAATCAGTAATTAGACATGAGATATTAAAACTATTATGTTCAGAAATAAGTAAAAAAAAAAAAACTTCTTTTCATTAAACAGAAATTGGGGAGGAAAAGGGTTGGGAGGGCTAATAATTCTGACTTCAACTGCATATATACAGTTATTTTCCACCCTGCAAAGGAAAGAGAAATAAATACAATAGAATAAAAATATGAAACAAACCGTGCTTCAAGCATCTTCACCCTAAAAAATACACTTTAGCTACAAAAATCCTTCAGTAAAGAGCAGCCAGGGATTTTCTCATTGTTTGATTAATGATAAAAACAGCATTTCGCATTGTCACTTTAATGGTTTCTCTTTCACGTGTCTTTTGATTCTCAACTTGTTTGTTTATTACACAAATGAGGGTTATTATGAATAATCACTAAACACCGCGTTGACACCTATTTGACCATTAAAGCGCTCACGTTAAGATTTACTTTACTTTAGATGTCTGCGTCCTCTGCTCGTCTCAGTGTGCGAATGAGACCGAATGTTGACCGCGTGCTTATGTGTGTGTGCGTGCCCCACACACACATAAGCACGCAGTCTTTCGCGCTCAGAATTGCGGCCAGAATTGCAAGCTCAACACACTTTTTGCAGCAGCAAGTTTTGTCGAGGTAAACAGCATTTATTTTCATTATATTACATCACATCTGGTTAAGATTTGTCTGTCCAAAAGTTGAGTAAGACAGACAATGAAACTTGAGTGGGCTGCTATGGCTTGATTTCTGTTTCCATTTGGGGATTTCATGCACGCACAGGCCTTAGTTACACAGAGATATATCACAACAGTTGCATTTATTTATGGTTGAGATTTTTTATTGACAATGGGAGAACCCCTACTCTCTGACCCTGAGGCAAAAGTCTCTGTAAAGTCTACTTCAGAACATATCAGTAACTTTCAGTGGGAATCAGGTCAATCGGTGGTCAATTCATGTGTGAAAATGAAGCCATCTTGAATGTGAAATATGGATTATGTCTGACATGGTTGTTTAAGAAATACACTGTTAACAATTTCCTGTAGAATCTAAAGTAACTTACTGGCAGCAGTTTGCCAGTAACTTACTTTAAATCAATTACAGCAGAAATACTGTATTTATATTTGCAGCACTATTTATCTTGCTGTATAGGTTAGTATTGTATATCTTTACTGTAAAATATACTGTGATTTTCACATTGCAACTTTAAAATACAGTAACATACAGCATAACTGTAAAATACAAAAGATCAAGATCAATCATTGGTTACGCAAACTTTAACTATACCTTTTCTAAAATACTAAGGTGTTTTAAGCTATTTTATCTGACAGACTGGCAAAAATATGCAGTGAGTTTCTGAGTTCTCTTATCCTTCCAACATAGTTTGTTCTTTCGAGGTAATCTGGGAACATGTTTAGTGCTGCGAATACATTGGAAAAGCATTTCCAGCTTAATCAAATTTGTCATTAACAGTGAAAACAGTTTAATATAGGCTTCTCTGAAACTGTGAATATTTCACTTAAATTTTATTTAGGCTGGATTATTATTTTATTTAACAAACCAACACAATCTCATGGCAATTCAGGAGTTTCAAAAATGTATTTTTTCCAAGAAATATATACAAATTATATTTTTGTTTGTGCCTCTCCACAACTATATTATTTGTTTCGCTCTGAGGAAAATAAGAATTTTTCATTTTTATTTCAAATACCAATTCAAATACCCCCACCCCCCTCCCCTGCGGTCTCTTGAAACTGGTGTATCCAACGAATAGAAGTTAACATAAAAACAAAAACAGAATACAGTATCAAGTATCAATTATACAAAGTAAGTCCATCATTCGGGATCCTGATAATTGCTTTGTGCAATAAACAAGGAGATTTTGTCAACAGCTGAAGTCCAGATCTTCAATGTACTCATTTGTACCAAGTTCACTCGAGCTGTGGATAATTCCAACATTATAATGTCCTGAAGTTGTACCAACCACTTGCACATGTCCAAATTATGTGGAGGCAGCCAATATTGGGCTAGTAGTTTTTTAGCAGAAGTTAAGCCAGCCAGCCTAACAGCTTTTCATAGCTTGGTGAGGTTCATCGCTCAGTAAAAGAGTTGAAGGATTCACTGGTACAGGATATTCAATAATTTTGGATATGATAACATAGACCTCATATAAAAAAATAAGAATTTAATGAATGCTTCACTGGGGTTGTTGCATCACAAACCTCTGTCATATATTTGCTAATTTTTAAATATGTCATTATTTTAAAGTTTATGTCTTGAATATCTAATTTTTCCATGCTGCTGCTTGTACTTCCATTTTCTTTGCCTTACACGCGGCAAGTTCAGGCGAGGGAGTGTTTAATAAGAGACTTATGGCAGGAAAATATGCGTTTACATTTTAAAGAAAATATATTACAATATTAAAAAGCAATCATAAGTTTGATCCTATCTTTGTCGTAACAAATTCCCTTAAATAATGTAGTTATTAGTTGTCTGCCAGCATCAGTGTTTATTGAAATTGAAATAAGATTTTTTTTTTTAAATATTGTGATAAGAAATATCGTTATAGCAAAACTTGTGACTGTTTTGGGAAATGTGGCTTGTTGTAGATGTCATGGGATGACTGATCGTGAAAGAATGTGTAGTCTGGCCCATTTGTTACCCATGACAAGTCAAGATTTTGTCAAGAAAAAAATCACATAATCTGACATAGTGACTTTCATAACTGACAATAAAAATTGTGTGATCTGACCGGGGCTTTACAGTGTAAAAAAGCTATCCACTGTATTTGTTAGGGTTAAAAGAGTTGCTGCCAAACAACACAAACTTGCTAGAAACATATTAATAACTGCAATAAATATCCACTGATAAACTTGTTTACATTCTATCAGCGATGTCCTGCAGACAATAATTGAAAGCTGTTTAAAACAGAGATTTTGTTATGGTTCGTTTGTGTTGTGTTGTATGGTTGATATTAGTTGATATTGTGTGCTCATCGCCAGCAAAAGATGGATCTCAAATCCTCATATTAATATACAGTAGCTCAAGTATTCAGTGTGATTCACACAGCTACAAATACACACAAGCTGATACACCTATGAGGGAACACCAGATTGCCTTAACAGGTGTTGCCTGCTTAATGTGACACTTATTGAATATAAAACTGATGAAAGAGACAAACCAAAGCTTTTCCCTCCTAATTGCCCTCCCACCCCCTGCTCGAACAGACCCACTCTTTTGCATAATTGTTTTTTTTTTCTCTACACGCATGCACAGGTTCCTATGAGAATGTATCTGTTCTCTCCGAGCAGGTGTGACCTTTTCTCTGATGATCTGTAAGAGCCGCAAGCCAACTCTTTTACACAGCGTGTGTAGTTTGCCCCTCATACTTTCTCACCTTTATGTTTTTTTGCAAACATGCAAATTTCTTGCAACTTTCACACTTTAACCACAATCTATCGCTATATGTATTTCTCACCCTCACACAAATTGGTCTTGACCTAGATTTTAGGATGCAGTATCAAACTAATAACACAACATAATTATATAATGTATTTTACATATAGCTAAAACCAGAAGTTTACATACACTCTAAAAAAGGAACAAAACCATTTTTTTTAAATGTCTGATGGTAAATCGTACTATGTTTCTATTTTAGGTTCGTTAGGATTACGTAAATGATTTACATTTGCTAAATGCCAGGAAAATGAGAGATTTTTTGGGAGAATTTTTTATTAATTTCTAGACAAAAGTCGACATACATTTCCTTGGTATTTTTTTAGCTTTGCTTTTAAACTGTATATCTTAGGTCAAATGTTTTGGGTATCCTTCCACAAGCTTCTTACAATAGTTTAAAGGAATTTGGGCCCATTTCTCCTGACAGAATTGGTGTAACTGAGTCAGATTTGTAGACTGTCTTGCTCGCACAAGCTTTTTCAACTCTGCCCACACATTTTCTATAGGATTGAGATCAGGGCTTTGTGATGGCCACTCCAAAACATTCACTCTGTTGTCCTTTAAGCACATTTTAACTAATTTGGCAGTATGTTTGGGGTCATGGTCTGTTCGGAAAACCCATTTGTGGCCAAGTTTTAATTTCCTGGCTGATGTCTTGAGATGTTGCTTTAGTATTTCTACATAATGTTCTTTCTTCATGATGCCATCTGCTGCTGCCTCCATACTTCACAGTTGGGATGATGTTCCTAGGCTTGTAAGCTTTCCTCTTTGTCCTCCAAATTTAACACTGGTCATTATGGCCAAACAGTTCAATCTTAGTTCCATCAGATCACAGGACATGTCTTCAAAAATTATTATTTTTCCCAGTTTAATTTACTTAATTGTAATCTGGCTTTTTTTTATTCTGGCTTGTTGATTTTACCATGTTGTCACAAAAGAAAGAAGTATGTTTGAGGTTTTCCTTAAATACTACAGTTGTGCCTCTAATTAACTCAAATGTTGCCAATTATCCAATAAGAAACTTCCAAAACCTTGACACCATCATCTGAGCTTTTTCAGAGGCATAATAATCTTTTTGTATGTAAACTTGACTTTCATGAAAAGTTATAACAATTTCTCGAAAAAAATATTTATCACATTATTCTGCTATTAAGCAAAACAGAATTTTTTTTATAATAATAACTTACCTGAAAGAGAAAAAGTTTAGTTAAATTAATATCTGAATTTTTTTTAAATGGTTATGTGCTTTTTTATACAGTGTATGTAAACTTCTGGTTTCAAATGCATTTAACACATGCACTACCAGTCAAAAGTTTGGGGTCAGTTTTTTTTTTTAATTAATTGAAAATTAAAAAAAAAAAATTCAATTGTACATTATTTATAACAAATTTAAATACCTGTGTTCTAATTGTATGTAGTTTCAAATGAAATCATTACTCAATTCATTATTGCTTTTATTACTATTACATAAATAATAATAATATTAATAATAGTAACAATAATAATTCATATTAGTGTGATTTCTGAAGGATCATGTGACTCTGAGAACTGGAGTAATGAAGCTGAAAATTCATCTTTAAATCAATGGAATAAATTATTAAATTATATGATAAACTACTTTTGAACAATTATTCTATAGTGCAATAACATTTCTCAATTTTACTATTTGCACTGCATTTTTGATTAAATATACACTCTGCAGCCTTGGTGAGCATGAGAAGCTTATTTTAAAACATTTCAAAATCCTACTGACACCAAACTTTTGACTGGTAGTGGATGTTTCTAGGCCAGTAAATAATTTATGATTTTGAATCTAGCAGTTATTCAATCACATTAATTGCACATCAAAAGCCCTAAATATGACTGAGAAATACCTCCAAAAGTTATTATTGTGTTAAACGTAAAAAACATCAATAATTGTTTAAAATTGATTTAGGAAACACAGCTTTGTGCTGATCAAAGATGTACAAAACATCTACTGTAGCTTCCAGCGTTGTGGATGTGACATTTTCAGTAAAAATTTAAAACATAAATACACAAAGAAGGTATTAGTTAACATTATATTGAAGCATCTGTTGATACACTCCAAAACAACTAACCACAGAGTTATGGGATCAGAAAAATATTAATCTGTAAACAGTTTTTATAATTTAAATGGTGAAAATAAACATGTTAATGGATGTGTCCAAAAAAGTATGCAAGTTTACAGTATGCAACATACTGTACTTTGTAGAAAATCTGTGAATTAAACTGCACAAACCAAAATAAATTATGCTTATCAAAAGGATACGAGTTGGCAAATAGAACAAACATTATTGATTTTATTTCAGAATTAAAATAGCTGATTTTTGCACTGATTTTGAGACGGTGCTCACTGCAGAGCCATTTGAGCAAAGCCGAGCTCCAGCGAGGGGGAGCATGAGCTCTCGCTCCTCCTCCTATAAGCTGTTTTAATGCGTACACCAACCCCACCCCTAACCCTACCCCCAGTGACATCACTCGTAGAAGAAGTGCAAGAAAGGAGGAGCGAGAGCTCATGCTCCCCCTCGCTGGAGCTCAGCTCTGGCCAGATGGCTCTGCAGTGAGCACCACTTGCTGATTTTTGCACTTTTAAGGAAAAGTTTTCGTTTTGGATGCGACAGTTGTGATATTATCACTTGTGTAACTTTTGTAAATCAAATATAATTATTTGAAAACATTGACGAAGACTTTTTTTTGTGCATTTTACTTTACCATAAAATAAAAGCCTACTCGAAAAACCTAGAAAGGGTTTTGGTAAAAACTTTTTTTTTTTTTTTTTATCATGGCATAGTTGACATTTGCATGGAATTGCTCTATTGTCTAAATATAATTCTGACGTGTTTACAGAACAGTTGAAATAAATCATATATAATTTATTTTTAGAAATGTAAAGGTTTTATTAATCAAACCACCCTAAAAATGTAACGCAGCTGTCTTCAAAATTTGGAAATAGAAAATTTTATCAAGCAACAAATAGTCATATTGAATTTGTCAAGAATACATCAAATTTTAGAATGTAATTAAAATATAATAAAATACCATTGTTTTAAATTAACATCATGACAATCTTTCTGTATTTTTGGCTAAACAAATGAAGCATTTTGTGAATGTCACAATACTTCCCCCTATGAGGAGACTCATGCTGCAATCAAATCCTCCTGGGATGTTCTTGCTTAACGTTCTTGACAAGTAGTATTAAGTCAGGTGCGATCGAGTCACTTTCATCAGCACAAAAAGGGTGTTGTACCTACTTTTGATAAATTAATTGAAAATACAGCAGGGTTTGTTAACTCTGCTTATTGAAAACAAAGCAAAGAATTCAACTGGGAATTCTTTTCAATTGTGTTTTGTCACTGACAATTCACAAGAGTTGACTGAGCATCTGCACCCGAGTTTCGCAATCATGTTAGCTGATATGATGCTGTTTTTTGTGCATTAAACTTGTAAATACAAGTTATCCAACATAACTTGTTTCACCATCAGTGCTGGAGCTACATCTGCAATAATCAAGCACACATCAGATTCACATCAGATGTGCCCTTCCAGTGGTGCTCCTGTGTTGTGCGCGTCCTCCTGCCCTTCTCCCGTTGCGAGTTTGGACTCGGGCCTGGAAAAAAAGCGAGCCAGGAGTGATGATTGGAGGGTAGAGTACTCTAACACAGGAATTATGCCATGGTTGAGACTAAAAGGAATTTGCAAATTGGCCTTTCAACCTCAGAAGTGGGTTTCTAAATTTGCCGCCTGAGCTAAAAGACTTATTTTGTGTTTTCTGTTTATTTACGGTTGTGAATTGCATTTTGGGATCTTGATCTCTGCTCTGTCAATTTTTGATGTTGAAAGATCAACTCTACAGTTTAACAAAGCGAATTTTATTGACATTTTAGTAGTTTAAAATAATATAACGTGCAAGCAGTGATATAAAAGTAGGAAAATAAAATATAAATCTTTAAATAAATGTACTGGCAGCTTGTAACAATAAATATATGTTATGTAATATACAACAATCCAGACAATATATTTCTTTAAACTATTAAAAATATTAATAAAAGTAAATATTTTCCCAATGTTTTTAGGTTAAAAGTTGTCAGAAGATCAAGATCTCATAGTGCGATTCAAAAGCATAAATACATTTGGAAAACTAAAAACATGAATAACAAAATATTAAAAATCACATTTTTTTGTGTATATATTACGTCATCTTTACCAAATAACTATATTTGAATTTCATTTATATGGACAAAAACATTGAGATAATTCTCAGCTTATCGTCTTTTATAGGAAAAGTCATGCAGGTTTGGAATGACTCGAGGCACAGTGATACAAAAAAAAAAAAAAACATTTTCATTTTGGGTGAATAATCCCTTTGACTTTTAGAAACTCATCTGGAGTCTATTGAGTTCTGTTCCATTTCATTGCGTCTAGCTGTTTTATACAAAACAATGTGGCAGAAAAATAATGCATGACCACCGTGGTCTTTCATACATGATCATTTTTCCCTTTGACGCTGCTGTGAATTTTCAGGACGCAGTCATTATCTCAGGATTTAATCTTAGTATTTCCGTGCAAATGTTTTCTGTTAGCTTTGGACCGATTCACACTGAATATCAGCATCCATTTTGGATAGACTCCATTTGAAGAATTGTTCTTTCTTTTAACTCTGATTCCAGAAATCTCTAGTCATTTTATCCCTCCAAATATTTTTTTTTTTTTTTTGTGAGCTTTTGGCTGACAAAGGAATGGAGACAGTGCTCCATTCCAAGTTTCAGACATGAGTTTACTCACACATGAATTAAAGCCCACATTTACATGTAATTGATTTCACTACGCAAACCAGATAAATGCAGATTCCTGCAAGACTTCACCCTGGGGGCAAAGGTTCATTCAGCACTTCCTTGAGACTCTACACCTCTTGCAGAAAGTACACAACTAAGGTTGGTGTGTTACAAGCAAGTCAACGTGAATGATTGTCGAGATTATCATAATATGGTTCAGTCTGAACACACCAGTATTATATCATCAGACATTCAGACTACAGGCAAATCAGATTTTTTTAAGTCTTTTCAGGCAGACTGGCTACACCACTAAACGCAAGTGATCAATTTAGATTTGTGCATCCAGACATAACCAAGCTATCTGCATGGGTTGCTTTAGTAAAGATGCAGGCATACCCACGAATGTGACAAGGCATTCAAAACGAATGCAGGGAAAATGGAAGTGCATCATTTCACCTTCCAAATAAGCACCCTGTCGAGACACATCGCAGTATATATACCAATTTTTCTTGTGCGAAAGAGCAGACAGTAATTTTATGTGCTGCAATCATGGCTTCACTGTGCAGTGGGGAATGCAGTATTTTATGTAAAGTATATATTAATACTCCTTCCATTTCACTTTTCATATGCATTGTTTTATTTATTTATATTTTATATATTGCCATCTTTGAAAAGCATTTGAAGTGTCAGCTAAAATTTCCATTTATAATGAGCATTTTCCTCCTATGCCTTCTATGATTATGTTGAGTTATTTTACTTTAAAGTAGTACCCCTATATACATTTCTGGAGAATGCAAATTATATAGCCAGAGCTGCATATAGATTCACTTAATCTTTAAAACCAACGCTATTAGGCAGTATGTCACCGGAGATGGCTTCTGTTTCTTTTCGTGCTACCATGTGACCACTTACCTCCATATGAACAGCTTTTTCACTGTTACCAGTTTGCCCAGTGTCTCGCCGCATACGTCAGTGCACTTGAGATGCAGCGAGGAGTTGACCACTTCAACAGGGTTAGAGTCTGGTGAAGAACGGCTCCAGAAAGCAGCTAAAACAAAAACAAAAGACAAAAAAATAAAATAAACAAATAAATAACAGGGTGAGACTGTGGTAAGATCTGAAAATGTGGTAAAAATCCGGCGGCTATGAGAGTTTTTCTTTTTCTGGGTTGCTTTTGAAAACACTGTTGGTTGGGTTTAGAGAAAGTGGAGGGTGGTTCAATCGGTGCTTTTGAAAACACTATTGGTTGGGTTTAGGGAAGGAGGTGGATTGGAGTATCAACTCAGATGGTCAGTCAAGAGCAGCCTCTGGCGGATTTACGTGAGATCAGCAGGCGCGAATGGCAGTCATAAGAAAAATTTGAAAAACTGCCAAAAAAAATCTTAACTCCTGGGATGTATTTCGCAATCACCACAAATGTTTATAAGGGTACGTATCAACAATGAACCTGGGTTTGGTTTTTGCACTGGAACTCTTCATATGAATAAAGTGTGATTTCTTGATTTTTCTGGCCTAAAAACATTGTCTTTTTCTCTACTTTTTAGCCTTCTGTTCACACTGAGACAGTGTTTTTTCTTTATAAGATGTGCACTCTGTTGCAAAAGGATGCAAGGCAGTGGATCCACATGCAGAATTTATTAAAAGGATTGTGAAAAGAGGTAGGGTCGAGCATCAGCAAACTACAATATAGAAGGCAAGACAAAGGGTTAATCCCAAACAGGCAAAAGTTCATGGCAAGTAGCAAACAGTCATTAAACGAGATACAGTCCAGGGTACAAATACAAACAAGGAAACGGTTACAACAGTTATACAAAACTTAGCAGTAAGCATGTGAGTGTTACAGTCACCAGCGATCTAGCTACTACAAATCTGCCACAAAACGGACTACAAATCTTGTTATGCACCTCACACACACACCTGTTCCAATTTTCCCTGATTACAAACACACACGGACACACAGTTGAAGCTTGTCAACACTGATTCCCAGTACTATAAATACATCTCACTCCCTCACAATAGTCGCTGAGACTTGTTGTTCCTGTAACCATTTAGAATCGTTTTTCCTTGCCTTGTTTACCCATGCTGTGTTTGATTACTTGCCTGTTTTTGACAACTCTTTTAAATTGCCCCTGATGATTCTGTTTGCTCTTGTGATTGGCCCTTGCCTACCAAACTATTCTGTTTAATAAAGACACTGCATTTGGATCCTCAACCCCCCTGTGTGGCTTAAAGGAAGAGTTTACTCAAAACTGAAAATTACTGCTTAATTTACTCACCCTCAAGCCATAATGTTTTTATGACATTTATTCTCTCAGATGAACTCAGAATAAAATTTTAAATTTTATTTATAACTACAGTTGGCTTTTATTTTGTATAAATCTGTCGTCAAACTAACCCATACACAGCCAGGGAGTTAGCGCATATCTTATGAAGCAAATCGATGTGTTTATGTAATAAATAAATATTTCACATTTTTAAATTATAAACTCAAATTACTTGGTTATAATCTCGAAACACTTAAACATAAAGCTTGGATTTGAAGTGGGCTTGTTTTAAAATATCAACAAAGGACTGCATCTTAGTCAATACCCTAAAATAAACAGAGCAGTTAGTCTCATTTTGTGTTTGTCGCTGTTCTTATGTGATATGGCCTATTTAACCTGCTTACATTGAAAGCCCATGGGTTGTAGATACTGTACAAAACATGACATGCTTGTGTTTTTCATCTTCCTCTATGATTAAAACATTCCTCTCTTACAGTACCTGCACGTAAGCTTACAGGTTATCAGTGATTCCCACAGGACACTGGATCCGTACAGGAGACAGACTGCATAATGTAGTGTGAAGGCAATGGGAGTGGTCCATAGACATGTAGGGCTCCCACAATGCACCTCTATACTGGAATGAAAAGAGCTGACATTTTGCACATCAGTATGGGAAAGGAAATTAGAGAGTCTATTATCCTTGCTGCGTGCAATGTGTGTGTGTGTGTAAGAAAGAGAGAGAGAGAGAGAGAGAGAGAGAGAGAGAAAAGACAATCTTTAACAGTAGAAAAGCTGCATTTTCATTTGCAGCTGCATTAACTAAGAAATGTCAATAAAACATTTTAAAAAATCTACTGAAGAGATAGGAAGTAACTAACAAAAGAAATATCAATACACTACTGAATTGTGATAGTCTGTCATCGCAACATTGAATCGATAGGTATTTTAAACTATTGTATTTCACGTTTTAAAGCAGTAGTTTACTCAGATATAAAAAGCTCTGTCGTCTTTGATTACGCTCATGTCGATTCAAACCTGCGTGTCTTTCTTCCTTCTAAAGAACACAAAGGGAGAAATGTTGAAAAATGTACTGTTGACGTCAAAACTGATGGGATGAAAGTCATACAGGTTTGGAAAGACTCAAAGGTGAGTAAAATGATGACAGTTTGTTTATTTTTACGTGAAACGTTCCGTCTTTTTCATCACCTTTAAGAAAAAGCATTGCATATGAAGTTTGCGGGTAATGCATTGAACTCTTCATGTCACTTTGCAGAACCGAGTTATGAAAATCCTAATAGTGGAAGTCAAAGTAGCATGACTGCACACATGGCTGCTCATCTGTATCAAGTGCATAGGCCAACTGTGTGTTTTTTTTTTTTTTTTTTTGCTGCGTCAACAAGAGCAAGCTGATTTCAGGAATGTCATTAGCAACAGCATTGTGATATTGTACATGTCATTGCAGTGCATGCAATGTAAGCAAACTGACAATTTAACCCATCATAATTAACAAAGATATGATCCAAAAGATGTTAAATAACTCATGCTACACTCAAAACAAAAAAGATTGTAGAGTTTGTTCAAACTACTTATTTAATAGGAGTTTTTTTGTGGGACAACTTAGTTTTTTTTGTTCAATCCTCTTTGTGTTTGTAAAAAAAATATAATAAGTTCATTCATTCCTTTTCTTTTTGGCTTAGTCCCTTTATTAATCTGGGGTCACCACAGCAGAATGAACCAACAACTTATCCAGCATTTGTTTTACGCAGCGGATGCCCTTCCAGCTGCAACCCATTACTGCGAAACATCCACACACACCCATTCACACACATACATTATGGACCATTTAGCTTACCTAATTCACCTGTACCACATCTTTGGACTTGTAGGGGGAAACTGGAGCACCTGGAAGAAACCCATGCAAACACGGGGAGAACATGCAAACTCTACACAGAAATGCCAACTGACCCAGCTGGGGCTCGAACCAGCAACGTTCTTGCTGTGAGGCTGCATAATAATAAGTTACTTCAATCAATTTGTGTTGGGAAAACGAAGGAATTGTGTGGAACCCAGCCTTTTTTTACAGTGTAGACTAATATAATATACTGATATATTTGTTTAGCTGAAACACCATGGGTTGTTTTTTCAAAAACAAATATGAACGGATGTTCTATTAATCAACATTAATAATGGTAATATCAAAAGGAATAACATCTAATCAGCTATAAAAAAACTTGCAAATTCAAATTAATGTAAAAAATAATCTGTTATTCACAACTTAGAGCACTACACCCAGCGCAATAAGGCGCAAGATGTGTTTTGCGCGATATGTTGCTGTTTTCAGACCAGCGCAAGCCTCATTTTCACACTTTGTGCCATATTGCTTAAATAGCAAATCCATTTGTGCCACTTTGTTGACTCATGGGCATGCTGATCTAAAATGGAGGTGTGTCAATGGCGCATTGCTATTTTGAAAAACTGAAATAGACTGCACCATTGACCAACTCAAACCTGCTCCAAAGTCCAGTGCAGAGCGCGTTAGTTATGCGCCTATTCAGGTCTAAACGCTTACACATTACTTAATACACACAGGATGTACCGTAATACACAAATATCTTTACATATGAAAAAAGGAATAAAATGATCCTTTTCTACATAAACATAAAAACTACTACCTCCATACCTCATCTCAGGGTGCTTTTTTCAGATTATTCAGTTTATTTTCATTTGCATTTGTATAATGTTATAACAGTATTATTTATTATATGCATATTACTATTTGCTTTAGTTAAAACAAGTTTAGATTTGTTTGAGCAAACATTTTTACAGGTTTTTTTTTTAATCATAAAAGTATTCTCTGAGCTCTGCATGATTACAGTTGATGCATTAGAATCTCCTCACACAACCATTGCTGTCTACAGAGTATGAGCGAGCACTTGGATTTCATCTAAAATATCATAATTTGTGTTACAACGATGAACAAGTATCTCAGAGGATTGAAATGACACAAGAGTGAGTAATTTATAACAAAAAAGACATTTTTGTAAATTGCTGACACTGATTGGGATATGGGCAGCATGGTGGCTCAGTGGTAAACACTGACGCCTGACACCAAGAAGGTTGCTTGGCCAGTTGGCATGTCTGTGTTTCCATGTTCTCCCTATGTTTGCGTGTGTTTCCTCCAGGTGCTCCGGTTTCACCCACAGTCCAAAAACATGCGCTATATGTGAATTGGGTAAAAAAAAATGGCCGTGTGTGAATGAGAGAGTGTTTCTCAGTACTGGGTTGCAGTTGGAAGGGCATCCGCTGCATAAAACATATGCTGGAATAGTTGGTGGTTCATTCTGCTGTGGCTATCCCTGAAAATCAGGAGCTAAGCCAAAGGAAGTACTGTATATACAGTACCGGACATCTCCAATCAGTGAGTCTGCTTAAATTCTACCCCTTTTTTCAATTGGCTTCAAACTTGCATTCATATCTGCCTCCAGCCAATCAACAGCCTATTGATAAACTCTATACCCAGTGTTTAATCTTGTCAAATACAGAAGAACAGATTGGCTGTTACTTCCAGTTTTTGTTTTTTGTTTTAGTAATAGTTTTCATTAACAATGACCTTGCTTCTAACCATTTCAGTCTTTAGAGAGTTTGCCTCTCAACCTCGATTTGAAACGAAAAGAGGAAGAAAGATACTTGAAACCCTGCCGAAATCCACCCTAACCTGAGCAGGCTGTTGTTCAGCCCCTGCACGCTTTCATAAATGCAGGCATTAATTATGGATTTATTGCTGTCCTTGTCTGTGCGCTGCTGTGTCACTATGCAGATCTCAATTATTCATGAGCTGTTGGAGCAGGGTAACGGGTGGCGCACTCATGCGGGACGGTGCAGTTTACAGATTATTCCTCTTTCAGTATCAAATCGTCCGGTTCACTTTATTGCAGTTTTTTAATGACTTGCTCCCCATTTCTCATTTAAAACTAAGACTAATGGCAGTCAGTGGTGACATTTCTGTAATGAGGATGTTGAGTGTGTACTTAACACTCACACTCTGTGATATATGTTTGTGTGTGGAACTGGGAAGCTCATCTTCACCCCTGAGTGTACTGAGTTAATTACAAGTTTAAATAAGTAGAATGTCATGCTGAAGAGGCACTTTATTTAGTGTAGTAAAATGATATGTCCTCCTGCATTACACACTTCTGCCCTGGAGAAATGACGTGTCATTCACTCTTTTGCACACATTAAAATAAGGAGTTTTATGTAGATTGAACAAATGCTACACTTTTATAGCATTTTGTTATTTGCTTGATACGCATTTGAAATGGTCGTCATGGTTCCTAACACTGAAAATAGTCAGATTTCTAGCACTATGAATAATTTAGCTCCACCATAATAATTTACCCTCCTATTTCTAACTCATACTCATTGTTCTAATTCAGTCCTAACCATACAGTGTGATGGGCCATAGTCACGCTGGTTTTGTAAATACAATATATTAATTATTTTCACAACTGTACCTTGCAGAGATTTGTGTATGGCATGATATACATTTGAGGTCAGAATTAATGGCCCCCATGTTAATTTTTTCCCCAATTTCTGTTTAATGGGGAGAGATTTTTTTCAACACATTTCTAAACATTATAGTTTTTAATAACTCATTTCTAACAACTGATTTCTTTGCCATGATGACAGTAAATAATATTTGACTAAATATTTTCCAAGACACTTCTATACAGCTTAAAGTGACATTTAAAGGCTTAACTAGGTTAATTAGGTTAACTAGGCGGGTTAGGGTAATTAGGCAAGTTATTGTATAATGATGGTTTGTTCTGTAGACTATCGGGGAAAAAAATAGCTTAAAGGGGATAATTTTGACCTTAAAATGGTGTTTAAAAAATTTTTAACTTTTATTTTAAAATTTTATTCTAGTCGAAATAAAACAAATAAGACTTTCTTCAGAAAAAAAAAATATTATCAGACATACTGTGAAAATTTGCTTGCTCTGTTACACATAATTCGGGAAATATTTAAAAAAGAAAAATAAATAAAAGGGGACTAATAATTTGTTCTATTTGGGTATATATTGGCTATAAAACTAACTTATTATTATGTCTTGTCATTGCAAGAACTGAATATGATTTCAGTTTAGGAACGTCTTTTGTGAGGACTAAATTTGCAGAGCCCAACCCAGCAACACAGAAACTACAGTAATGCTTGATGTCACTATTGACTGCTGGCCTGGGCAATAAAAAAAAAAAAATGCAGTCTTGATAATTATTTTCCATATTGACCGATAAAGATACATATTTCTTTATGAGTTGTTAATGCTTCTAGATTTAAAAGTGTACCCCAAAATGACGGAAGCCACAACAATAAGAGGGTCCATATTTTATATTATAAATTTTCAATGGCTGAAAATTCAGTATATTTCTAATATCAACACACTTTTACATACTTATTGATATGCATTTTTGATGTGTGATTGGCTCTTAGATGAATATTGAGTAAAAAAGTGCAGAGCTTATCATTGTTATTGACATAAATTTTATCGTGATTTAATAGAAAATCAATTATCAGCCCAGCACCACTTCAGAGCATTGTTTGTGTTTAAAAGAAGTCTAGGAGACGTCTAATAGATGTCTAAACATAGACTTCTTGGGTAAAATAAATTTGGGCTGTCAGTAAAACTCCAATGACATCTACCAATAAATTAAAAATAGACTAGTCATTTTTTTAAATCTGATTATTTAATTTATATATCGTATATTTATGAGATCCAAACAATGTTTCCAGGTTTTTATGATTAGGCTACTATGTTATTACTTTAGATTTAAGTACAGCGGTTTTCTTTTTACTTTTTAAGAACAGTGCTATTTTAATGAACCTTTAAAAGCACATTTTAATTAAAAAAAAAAATTGTTTGTTTGTTTTTACCTGTAAACACAGTTGATGTTCAAACTATTCACAATGTTTAAAGTGGCTGACAATATTATATATTTTAAATAATTGGAATTAATCTGCCTCGTTTTTGAACAGTGCACTGCTGTAGCTGCTTTATTAGGCCTACAGTGCTACTATATTTCAATACTGGTCATTATGGTAGTACTTTGAGAACCAATTTTTTTCTGAGGTGGTACTTGGTGAAAAAAGTTTAAGAACCACTGACTTAGAATATTGTTAGAAGAGTGGTTGCATCGTGGCTCAATGTTTAGCTTGGTCACCTCACAGTAAGAAGGTTGCTGGTTTGAATGAGTGTGTATGGGTGTTTTCCAGTACTGGATTGCGGCTGGAAAAGGCATGCGCTGTTTAAAACATATGCCGTGATTTATTCCGCTGTGGCAACCTCTTAAAAAGAGACTAAGCCAAAGAAAATGAATGAATGACTGTTGTTAGATTAAAACTAGCCTTGTTTTAGCCTAGACGTCTATGTTAAGACACCTATTAGATGTATTTTAAACACAAAATTGATTGATAGGGATTGTTATTGTCAAAAAGATTTATTTATTTTAATTTTTTTCTGCTGGACCGGATAGCATTTAGTGTGGTTACTTAAAAAATTGCATGGATTATTATTATTATTTAATTTTTTTTGCTTTTATTTCTGTATTGTGTGTGGTAACTGTTTCATAGAAGCTATTAGGTACTCAAAACCCTGCTGTATTGCGAATAAGGATTGCAGGGTGCTAAATAAAAGTGTTCATGCAGTTGCACATTTTTGTTAGGCTTTTACTTCTTTCTTTTCTACACAATACAGTATGTCGAAACCATTTTTAAAGATTAGTTTCAAGGTATGAGCCGGGCAGATTTGAAAAGGAGCTTTTCATAATGAATGTTGGAATACAGTATTGACACAGCGCTAATAATACAAATGAGCAGAGAAACTCTGTAATAAAAAGGACAGCAGCTCATGTATTAGAATATAAGCTGATTTCAGTATATGCCAGCAGGAGTGTGGGTAAACCCAAGTGTAGTTTCTGTGTAGTAGTGCCCCATGTGTGCACCCCGTCGACTGCAGTAGTGATGTGCATAAATAGCTGCCGGCCCGCTGCACTGAGACACTAGAAGGTCACTCTATTGATTCAGTCCCGCACTGCGGCCTTTGATTACCGGGCCTGACACACCACCGCAATCTATAATGCATTGTATATGCTCTGTACAGAAATCCATAATGACTCTCTATATTCCGCCCTCTTTCATAATGAAGGATAAACGGTGCCTACGTTCCCCAATCTGTCAGATAGGCCCCTATCCGTCAGTCTGCTTTTATATGCACAGTGAGTGGCACATTATTCCAGCTCTGTAAATGGTTTACTTTTAAGATACGACTGAGCAGGCTTGTGGGTGTGCTGCGTGCATTAACTTGAGATTGTGATACAAGAGCAATTGGACTTGTGATTGCACATTTAAGTAAATATATGAAAGTACACGCATTTGCAGGTTAAGCTGGAGTCACAGACTGTGTGTGTGTGTGTGTGTGTGTGTGTGTGTGTGTGTGTGTGTGTGTGTGTGTGTGTGTGTGTGTGCTGGTTTATCTTGGATTCTTGGGGACAGTCTTAACTGAATGCAATGTGATAAATTTGCTGGATGTTTTATTCATGATAAAGTAGAGCTTTAGCATTTAAAAAAATAGAAAGGAAAAAAAGACTGAAAGAAGAAAAGATAAATTGCAGAAAATTTTAACATAGGCTCATTCTGAAAACGTAGGCCTTTACACATTTCTATAGAGATTGTAAATTATTTTTATTTTTGTTTTCAGTTTTTTTTTTTTTTAAACATAGAATACATAATCTCTAGCAAATCAAGTATAAAACTTTCAGCATTAAACCTAGGGGGGTTCATATTACAGGGAAGGCAATAATAAAAATGCATAAATAAATAAATTAAGCTCAAAAGATGAATTGTATGAATGTTCAGTAATAATTTTGGGCACAACAATTTTTAAATAATATCAGTGAGGAGCAGACAGAGCTTAAGTTCATTTTAGAAATGTTCAAAGTTTGGGGGACAGGAAGATCCGGAATTCTGCATTTTGTTTTTAAAACGAATGCTACGGGGCGGTATGACGCCGTTCGCTTTCTCGCTTACTACCTGATCATTTACCTCTGTGGGGACGGCTTTTTTTTGTGTCAATTGGTGCTTTTAAAAACTTTATTAGTTGAGTTTAGGGAAGTAGTAGGGTGGGTCAGTAGATTGTTCAGTCAGTTGACAGTGGCCTCTGGTGGATTTACATGAGAACAGCAGGTGCGAATGGCGAGAAAAATTTGAGTGGTGGATTTGTGAAAACAAAAACTGCAGAATAACGTAGCTCCTGAGACGTATGTAGCGCTCTCCAGAAATTATATATATATATATATATATATATATATATATATATATATATATATATATATATATATATATATATATATATTATAATATAAAGTATGGTGGGCCAAATCAAAGGTTACAAAGGGCCAACTTTGGCCTGTGGGCCCTACTTTGGGCATCTCTGACCTAAACCCTACCATCATGATGAGTTTAAGTGAGATTATTCAAATTCATACAAAATAAACATCTCATCTATGACAGCAAAAAATAGTAAAATAGTTCAACTGCCATTTAGATCTGCTGTCTTTGTTTTCCTTCAAACAAAACCTAAATAAAATCTTCTTCTTGCCTGCCATCTTTTCCCAAAACTGCAACAATTCATTGTGTGTGAATTCACTTTTAGCTGACTCGACATCTTCAGTTTCACTTTAATTCTCAGTAACAGCTGTACGACTGTATCCTTGTCAGCATCTTACTTCAATCCAGTCTTCATATCCTTAAGGAGGAAAAGGTGGAGCTGATAGACTATCTCAAACCTGCACTTACGTCTTTATCTCTTGCCGTCCTATCATCTCACTGACCATACATACGGCTTTGTTTTTACAGGAGCAGATCCCCTGTAGGAAGAGGAACTCATCAGAGTCGTCAGTTCTCTAAAACAAAGTCTCCAGGGATCTCAAACCTCTCCGCCCCTTCTATGCAAGGGGCAGCTGCCATGATATAACCTCCAAACCTCAAAGAGCACACACACACAAGCCAGACCCAGAGACCCCCTGACGTCCCCTGCTTCCTCTGTGGAAGAGTCCCGAGGTAAACATGTCTCAAATGCCTGTCTTGTGAAAGGGGAGGGCAGCAGTAGGCGCCATGCGTCCGTGGACGGGCTCGTGGCGCTGGATTATGCTGGTGCTGCTGGCCTGGGGAACGCTGCTATTCTACATCGGAGGTCACCTTGTGAAGGACAGTGAGCATCCGGAGCGATCCAGCAGAGAGCTGTCCAAGATCCTGGCCAAGCTGGAACGGCTCAAACAACAGAATGAAGATCTCAGACGCATGGCCGAGACACTCAGGTCGGTGAAAGCTTATTTCATAGAGTTTGAATTAAGATTTGTTTTCAAATGTGTTGTGCTCAAAAATAACTTTTGCTGCTTGTTTAAAGTTCTTATTTAAAATGAGTTCAAACAACACAAATCTTTAGTTTTGGGTGGGACAGCTTTATTTGTTTATGTTCAAGTCACTCAAATTTGTAAAAAAATAATTAAGTTAAACTAACTTAATCGATTTGTGTATAGAACCCAGCATTTGTTTTACAGTGTAATTCGTTTGTTGGGTTCTACTGTATGTATACCTGACCGGTAAGCCGTCTGACAAAAAAGTGCCCTTCTAAATCAAATCAGCAGGATGCCCTTCTAAATCTTTCACTTACTTCGAAGACACTACTGACTAGGCTTACATGGACATCTGTAATCTAGCTGTTTACCTTAATAGACATAAATATAATATAAGGAGTTCACGTGAAGTGCTTTCATATAAGAGTTCCCGGTAATTTTAGGTGACTTTAACTTCATTTCGGCAGTTTCACATTCACTTATGAACATTTCATTCATGCCCCCGTGACAAACTGTGGTATTAGACACAAAAAAGAAGTAAGGACTAGTGAGAGTGTTATGGAATTTAATAACGCACATCAAATGGAAAGAAAAAAACATTTCGCGATGTGTGTGTGTATGTCGGAAAATATGGTGAAAAGTCCTACATAAGGGTAATAGTTTGATTGCGGTGTTTACTTCAATAATGCCACTAATATATGCATACTCCACATGTCTTATTTGCATTTCTGTTTAGTTCAGTTATGACTTTAGTCGCATCAAGGTAATCAAAAATCGCTGTTTCAAGCTTATGTAGGCCTACATCTCAAAATTCATGTTTAACCGATTAAACACTTTGTAAACACAAGTGCATCTTATTGAACATCATTTATTTTCATCACCAATTATCATAGTGGAACAGTTTCTCAAGCAGTTTGTGATACATTTTGGAAACGGGAGATGAGCCTCTGGTCTAATTAAAACCTGTTCTCGAAGACTTACTTTTAGTAATTATTTGGGTAGCACACATATTCTGAATACCCTCCACAGAATTCAAATGAGCCATTTTAATCTAAATTTCAAGATTACAGTGAGATTAATGTAGATTAAAAAAAAATAATCTATGGCCACCTATATTGAAATCACGTGAATAATAGCATTTTGGTCTCCCTGTAAAATATAATGATGACAGAAAAGGTTGTGTTGGGTCCTACCTAAATTCTTTCTTACGTTATCAATTAAAGGTGTTTTCTGTCACTGATAGTTGCTGCATTAATGCATTCAGTGTAAACATTACAAGATTGTGATCTCAATTCTCGCGCAACATGAATGATAAAGGATGAAGATTTGCATATATTTATTAATCCTTCAAATCGCTGCATTCAAATTTTCGTTTGGTCAAGAGAGATTAAGTTTTTACAATTTTTCAGTTAGTCACAAACAGTCAAATAACACAGAAGTTCAGGGAGAAGTCCCTTTAGGGAGAGTTTGGAATATGTTGTAGAATTGAACTTCAGCCTGCGAGATACCAAGTGGGATATGTTGGGTTTCTTTAATATGCAATACATATGGGGTTATAGTCTTCGATCTTTCTCAGCAAATGAGAACATTTCAATCCAAGGTGTATGGTGTGATTTGAAAATGGTTCTATCCAGCCATAAGCAGTGTTATTTTGGTCATTTTATATATTGATAGGGTATTTATTAAAAACTATATATTTTTAGATTGTTGTAGTGTACTGTAAATGTTTTAGTGGTATGAGTTTTTTTTTTTTTCTTTCTTTAGTTTTATATTTGGTCACACTTTATTTTGATGGTCCGTTTGTTGAATTTAAGTTAAATTGCATCCACATGCCAACTATTTTTTATTAAATTATAAGCAGACTGTTAGATTTGGGTTAGGTTGGGGTTAGGGCTAGTGTAAGTTGACATGTACCTGCAAAGTTTCTTATAATCAGTTAAATGTCTGTTTAAGGAGCAGTATCAACAGACATTAAGCAGACAGTCTAAGGACCATCAAAAGAAAGTTTTACCTTATGTTGATTTCTGTTTTAGTTTCATTGACAGCATTTTCTTAAAAAAAAAAAAAAGCTCTAGTATGTATAATATTTACAACCATTTTTTACACTAAAACTTTTTCATCTATTATTTTGATTTTATTTCACCTTTATGTTTTCCTTTTTTAATTTTGTTTACAATAACATCAATGTCAGTCATAAGTAATTTGGGATGTGTAA